>NC_079555.1:6547763-6849605 GCF_015846415.1 Triplophysa dalaica
GTGGCTTCTGAGGAACCGCAGTGGTCATTCAGGGTACGTGCCTTGTAATGTGCTAGAAGAGGTCAAACCAGGAGAGCAGCAGTACAACCGAGCAGCTCTATTTAACAGCCCGGTAAGCCGCAAACCACCCCGCCGTCACACCGTTCACCCTGCACCAGTCAGCTTTATTATTTGCATTCAACAAATATTTTCCATCCCTATGTGACTGACATAAACTGATTCATTTTTCTGTCTCTCTCACTTTCCTTGGCTTTTGTTCTATCTCTATAGGCTGTGAATCCTTACAAAGGTACCTCAGCTGCCCCTGTAAATCATGCCGAGGTTTTGGAGATGAATAAATCCTCAAGGGACAAAGACAGTATGTACCTTTTATCTGCTCTGTGTATTCGCTGTGAGAAGGAGAGCGGGGAGTCTGCCGGATAAAAATGCAGGGAAGTGGGAAATGAATTTGGTGTGAGAGTGCTCTTATGTACGTAGATTGCAGATTTCAACCAGAGCTCATTGCTTCTGTCTTGGGCAATCGGACTCGCTATCTCTCTGTCCCTTTAGCTGTTTTCCAATCTCTCTCTCTTTCTTTCTGTCTCTATAGACCGCAGCCAACAGAAGGAGGTAAACGATGAGCTGTTGAAGAGAATAACGGACAGTAAGGCTCAGCCCCTGGCTCGTAACTTTCGGGTAGAGCGCTCGTGCACGACCGTGCCCATCACGCAAGCATCTCAACCCTTTGAGGTCCACGCTTGGCTCAATGCCAAAGGTTTCTCAAGGCTGTGAGTAGTGTGAACTGCAACAAGTAATGTGATGATTCATATCATATAAGGTATTAACTAGATAAACATCTGAGCTGGTAAATGTGAGGTTGTGCGTTCAAGCCTCTTCTGGGATGTTATGTGACCAGAGAAAACCAGGCTAAAGTCTCCAAAGCTATTACTGAGATATCAAGCATCAAAGTTTGAGTTCAACCATTAATTACACAATGATTAAATTTTTTGACATAGCCTTACTCAGTCGATATTCAAGATATAAAGGTTATTTTTCACAGAATGTTCATTTTATATGTAGAAAACAGTAAATCCCACAAAAACATCTTTTGTATACTGTAACTTCCAACATTTACCCGTCAGCAAAAATACTAATGATGGTACCAAATGGTATACAACCATGGTACTTTTTTGTCATAGTATTTGGCCATGGAGCATGGTATTTTTGGTAGTACTTTAGAGTACCAAAAAGATGCCATGTTGAAATCATAAGCACTTTTAAAAGTACAGTGGTACTATACTTCCATTGTGCCTGTCCAAATGACAAATGACTCATGGTATACCATGATACCATGTATTTTATACCCAGTTTTTTAATCTATTTTTAAGTAAGGGATAATGTACAGGCAGCCGGTTGTTATCGCAGAAATAAGCCCAGACAGTGTGATCAGGACCCGACATGGATAACTGCCGGCTGCTTGTACATTATCCCACTTATTACAAGGCTCCTTACCACATAAATTGTGAGTTTGAAATTTTATTAGCTCATTTTTACCGAATGCAGACCTTCCGCGAGGAAAAGCCATTTACTTTCAGTTTTAAAGGAAGAAACGACGTTCAAACGTCACGAACAGTCAAATTGTTTTAATCATTTGTAACTATAATGTCATATATTTTATTAAAAGACATATTTATAATACATTTTTGTGTAATATAAAACTGCCCCCTCAAAATGAATCGCAGCATCCGGGTTACAGAGTGTCATTAGTTGTATTTGATAATAACAACCCTTGGAATGTCGCTACTGGCCAATCAGAATCAAGCATTCCAATGAGCCGTGAAATAATAATGCAACAATGTGCGTTTTTATTTATTTTTCAGAAAGTTAAATCTGGTTAAAACATATCGTACATTTTGCATTGTTTGCTTTTTTACCTGAGTTTTTTTGGCACCAAATCTGTCAGTATTTCCGGACTATTTTCCAACCTCTTCCAGGAATGGCTATTGCTCAGAGGTCATTAACATTACATTGAGGCAACACATTCATCAAAATTATGAGATCACAACACATTCCACAATTATGTTATTTAACTGAATTTGAAGAGTTTAATTGCAAAAACTGATAACTAAGATTAAAATGTCATGGTTAAATTGTGTTTTATTGTGTTAGTTAGTGGTTTTTTTCAGTTGTTACTTCATCAAAACAACCCAACTACTGTACAGTTTGATTACAATTATTTGGAAAGCACAATAAAAACATAATTTTTCAAAAAATTAAAAAACAGAATAAACTCTTCATTTAGACTAAAACGGCAACTCAGGGGGAGTTAAAAAGGAATATTAGAATTAATTTAGGAAGTATTACTCTCCAAAGCAGCCAGACGATTTACCGTAACCCTAACAGTACGATTAGGTCTTCAAATGTTTTTGTACCACAATGAAAACTATATATATCACTTATGATATCAGGAATTTGATAGACTGCTCTTTTATGTTACAGGGTGGTGGATTGTCTGGGTATTCTGAATGGGGCTCAGCTCTTTTCTCTCAGCAAGGATGAGATGAGGGCCGTGTGTGGGGACGAGGGGTCACGTGTCTTCAGTCAGATCAGCGTGCAGAAGGCCCAAATAGAGGTCAGTCAAACAACACTTATGCTAAATGTACATCTGTATATGCATAATTATAAAAAAGGGGTTTTGTTCTTTACCTCAGAGGAGTCACGGTGACACAGAGCTGCAGGAGATCATGAGACGACGGCAACAGGAAATGGAGGGCTCGAACTGGGACTGATTACAATCAATCAGGCTTCACTCATGGCAATAATTTCATCGCATTTTCTTCAATACTCTTGTTCACCCTGCAATCAACAGGCACCCAGAGGAATTCAGAACAGATGGACTAAACAGCTCCAGTCATTACTGTAGTCGGGTCCAGCCCATTTCCTTTATGACCTGTACAATGTAGTGCTTAACACTAGTGCTTTAAAATAATGAACATGAAAGCATGGGGATTGCTGTCTTTAACCTCCATTTATACTGAGAAAATGTGCTTTGGCTTGTGATAAAACCTGATATTCAACATTTATAACTAAAGTTACTATATATGTCACTGTTTAAAAACGTGGCGATTTTCTGTATAACGGTACTTTATAATATTCTGGATAGTGCTTATGCGTAATGGTTTATCGAATACATAATTCAGCTAAATATCTACATTAATATTCATTTTAAAAATTCTGTCTCATTTGTGACACACTTCAATATTGCAAACCAGAACATGCATGATCAGTTGATCATTTTTCTCTCTTCATCATGAATGAATATATAAAGTGATAGAACATGGTAACATGGGCACTAACAGTTATATTATGAAAGCTTTTTGTTTTGCCACAATGTGAAAAATAGAAAAGCTGCAAGACCAAACAAAAGCATCAGCATTTGATTTTAAGAACATATCAATATTTATGATTCTCCAAAGAAACTTGTTCATATTTTCCTGATTACAAGGCAGATCATAAAAAAATGTGTTTGTGTGTGTAAATATTGGGGTTTATGAGTTATTGTCTATACTTACAGTGTGTAACTGAGTCAAAATGTGCTTATTGAAATTGCATTTGTATATTAAACATTAACTGTGATGATTCAAAATGCCACAGCAGTCAGACGTCATCGAACGATTGCTTTAAAGATTCCTTCAGCTCCTTTTAACCCATAAAGCCCCTTTCAACTCACTGAAAGCCATACGGCTGAATCTCTAACTGGCTCGCTGACTGACAGCTTTGCTACTTACCCACACAGGGGGCACATAAGGGGGGCTTTCAGTTTGTCTTGTTTCCTTTTTCTGGAATAGATTGTGAACGCATCAGCGAGTATTGTGCTGCGTTCAGGATGAGTGGGAATGACCCCCATCTCTCCTTTTGTATGCGCTGTCAGAACGCCTTCCAGCCCTAAGAGAGAGTGGATGAGGCTGTGTACTGTCACTATGATTCATGGCATGAATCAATCCCTAATGATGGAATTTACGGAGAGGAACGTCAAAGGAAAGATGCCGGAGATTCGCAGTGAGGTTGAGCAGTTGTCCTTCCTATCCAGAGGATTTTCTATCATGAACAGAATTGACTATATCTGTGTTTATAGAGAAATTGGGTCATTGAAGATTTTAATAGAAACCAATTCGTAAATATGGTAGATGTGAAACTAAAACAAATCATTTGCATCTTAAATCAAAGATTAAGCAATATACTGGAAAGACACAAACTAGAGGATTCGACTGTGCTTTGATGGGCATCAAAACCACAGATCATAAGGTTCAAACCTACCTTAATGTTTTATGATAAGAAACCATATTAACAACATATATTTTATACAACAATATATTTTCATAGACTAACCCAGATGCTTGGCTGCCACAAATCTCGTCACTGTCCCATAAAAAACAGCCCTGACTTTGACATCTGTTTGTTTGTTTGTTTATAGCCGGTAATAAGTAACTGGAAAACATGAAAGAAATTGTCATTAATCTGGCATTTCACTCCAGTGCAGTGAACTGGAATAACTTGTGACGGATCTGGCATAATGCGTGTGTGTTTGTGCAGGGGGTAGTAAAGTTTTTTTCCGGACAGACGACTAAATGCGCTGTATCACTCACACCCTCGCTGTCTGCACGGCGGGAGACGACGATTCTGAACTTCATCTTGTTTCGCTCGCTTCACCACCCGGTGGGCAGTCACTTAAAACAGAAGACAATAACATGCATGGGAGCCCTTTTGAGATGGCAGTAAAATCTTGTCTGATGGCATCTGATGCCTGCAGAAAAAAAACTCCTTTCTCAGCCTTTTAATGTGGGTGCTGGTTCTCACAGCATATGAGACCCACTAAAATATGGCAGCGTAATCAATAATATATTGAGTCGCATATGTAATGTGTTCCTATCTGAACATCTTGGTGCTATGGAAATGCAGCACATCATCCGCAGCATAAATCATAATCCAACCTGAGATGTTATGAGCGATGTGCCACTTCAAGATGACTGAAGTGACAGGGATGATTAAAGGAAAAGGGAACGACATGACAATGTGCGTATGGCATTTTCTATAAGCCCGTGCCAAGATTCCTAATTCCCTGTGTTTGTTAGCGAGGATTAGTGGATGTTCCATGCTCGGCACCAACTGATCAAGTGCTCGCTCTAATTCTCATCCAACCATGACAAAAAGCGAACAAATTTCTGAAATGACTCCACTGTTAGGCTTGCATGATTTAGATTCATTCCCCGGTGCTGGTGACTCGAAGGTGAGGGGAATCACGTTATTAGCTATTTATTCCTAAAATGACATTTCCCTCCCGCGTACAGACATCTGAGATTTACACTCTAATTGCGACTAACTAGACAAGTGCCCTTTCTTTTGGCCTGACCTCACTAGCATTTATAGTTCAGATTAAATCAAATGTCATTCCACACTTAGGTAATTGAATTATATCTCTGTGTTCCGCCTGACATCTGCGGCGATTCATTTTCTTTCCCCCTTTTGTAAATCACCCCCGAACTTCAATTTAGATTTGTGTCTGGCTGTTTTCATCAGACACGAGGAGAGGAATCGATCCAGCTGCCCCCTCTGTATTCGAGAGGGTCTTACTGCTCACATGGCACAATCGATTTACAGTGTTGAAAGCCGTTCCTTTTTTAATCCGCAGAGAAACAAACCATGAGTGGTTAATGGGCATATAGTCCATGCCTGCGTGACACACAGACAGTTAGGACTAAACAATATGTGAGGACTTGATGGCCATTTAGCTCAAGGCTAATGTATAAGGATGGCCATTTAATCCTTCAGAACAGAGACAGATCAAGTTAATGCACCCTGTCACATCCTTTCTGCCTCCAGAAAACTCAGCGTACAAAAGCCCCCAGCAAACTCTGTTCAACTGCTTTAAAAGATATTAAAAGACCGTCTGACCTCTAATGCAGCGGTGGGCAATCTGAGCATGCTTTCAAATAAAAAGCATCAGTTCTGACCAGACCCGGGGTAACACAAAGTGTACACAAGGTTCTGTACTGTATGTAACTATATACCTGTTCATGTAACAGGTCAAGTAATGATATACTTGTTTATTTAATACATTTTTAATTACTAATGAATTTTTAAAATCTGTTTTGTTCCTTATATTATACAGATAACCATCATTATACTGATACATCACATGTACTGTAGCCATGCCAATACTAAAGACAAGTACAAATACAAAACAAGTACAATATGACACATTAAACAACATAAAATGTTTCAAAACACCCTTATATCTGATAACAAAACCACAAGGATATATAAAAACGTTATTAAGGGTTCCAGCCTTCATATAAGTCGCAAAAGAAAAGCAGGTTTGGAGAATAAATGGACGGATAAAACATAACATCTGGGGATTCTGGGAATGTCCTTTTACTGTGTCTTTCTTCTTTCACCTGTATTTTTAACTTACAAATAACAATGTTCCCAGGGAATCTCAGTGAATTGAAGATGATGCAAAAGTAACAACATGTAAGGCCTACAGTAAAATGATAACGTACAGTAACAACTATATGTTTACCAAGATTGTAATATTGTATTGTATTCTTTTTAAAAGTAACACTACAATCAACTTTATGAATTTCAAAGCAAAATAGTTGTTGTTTCCTTTCTAAAATTTGGGAAACCTGGTCGACCAGAGCGAATTCCTTTGATAACAGCACTGGGGTGTGTTAGTGCTCAGAATCCTACAGAGCCATACAAAGGTGGAAGTAAAGAGCTGCATTGAGTGGCTGTTGTAATTCTCAGACAGACAGGCCTGCAATCTCCAGTTTCCCGGACACAAATCCTGCTTATCTGCAGCTGGGAATCCAGCCCTCCAATCCCACGAGTTCCACCAGCTAAACCCAACCAACCGAGGGCTAGAGAAAGCAGAGAATTCTGTCACACAGTAGGTAAACACAGAAAAGCTCACCAATAAAAATACATGTCTGGGATCTCGGCCGATTCTACATTGACAGTTACCTTTGAATTTGACTTTTTATTCAAAAAGTCATAAAATAACGCATGAGGACCAACATAAGGATCACAAGAGCTCTGTAAAATCCTTGCACAAACAGAATTTGTAAGGAAAATGTCAGGTTTCAAAATGTAAACATGCCATGTCTTGGGCACAAACAATCTCAGACCACAGCGACAAGAAAAACAGGCATACAGTCAGCGTTGGTCAGACTAAAGTCTCCTGTCTCAGAGGATTAGTGGAGGGTGCCAGGAGATGAGATCTGGATTTTGTTCATCACTTGCAGATGGTGGTCCATAATGAGTTTCTGGCCAAACAGTACATGGTAGATTTAAACGTCTCCGAAAAACGTTCCCTGGGCAGGACAGCCTGCCAGATTGCAAAGATGTTGAGTGGGAGCTCTTAGCTGTTGCATCTTGGCATAACAGGATCTTGCATTTTGTCACAAAAACATAATCTAATTGTGTAAATATCAGATATCGCTGACAGATATCGCTGACAGCAAGATCTATCTTATGCTAATGTTATTTTGTTAGATTTATTTTCACCTCTAATGCATATAAGTCATTGAATTTGCAACTGACACTGTATTTATGTACACAACTTATGAAAGATCAGGCGTTAAAGGTCGAATGTGTCATTTTTTGAAGGATCTTTTGACAGAAATGCAATATAATCTGTCTTCAGCGGTGAAGGGTGCACTGTAAACCCAAATGTTCTAAATAATCAAACTGATTAAGTAATGTAAACTGTATTTTATGAAAAAACGTTATACTTACTTAATTATTTTAAGTTCCTGAAACACTTTTTTACTTTGAGTAAAGTATAATGGTTATTTTTGATTAACTTGAAGTTTTTAATTAAACAATTGGTCAAGAAGGATTTCCAATTCCTAGCATGATTTGCGTCAGACTGCATTAGGAGAGTAAATTTATTTACATGTTTTTAGTAAAGTTAAAGACTTGTTAGTGTTTAATGTTCACTTCTCTTAGATATTTAGAAGAGTTTGACATACTTTTCAGTTTAGGGGCAGTCGTGGCTTAATGTTTCTTACCCCCACTTGCTCCCCGGGCGCTGCAGTAGCTGCCCACTGCTCCGGGTGTACGTGTGTTCATGACTTGCTGTACGCGTGTTCACTACTCTCTGGATGGGTTAAATGCAGAGGTCACATTTCGGGTACGTCTCACCATATCTGACAAATAGGTTACTTTCACTTCACTTCATTGTTTAGAAGAGTGGTGCATGTGCTAAGGGCCTGCAAAGCTACATTTGACCTGTAACATGTGTTATGTGCAGTGAGCAGAAACTGTGCTAATGCCAGGTCTGAGATCAGTCTCTTCTTGCTCATTTAGGGTTACATCAGTCGAAGTGTTTAATTATGCATATTAAGACTAAAAAATATGTAAAAAAACAGTGAAAGAATTTAGTTTAAAAATGCAATTTTGGTGTAGTTATTTATGTTCTGTCTACTTCATTTTATAGAAAGGATCAATTAAACATTTACGTCGCACTTGCTAAGTATGTTAAGAACTTTAACTTAACAGTAATCAAAATTTGTGAGTTATTCTTACTTAAATCAAGGACCTCCTAAACTCAAAAATTTTGAAGCAACTGAGTATTGCCAACTTATACCGGTTTATGTTGTCACGATTCTGTCTGTGTTTTCCGCGTTACTTTTAGTTTGTTTCTTTTGAGTTCCTGTTTCCGTCTTGTTTGTGGTCATTTGTAGTCCTTTTGGTCATTGGTTCCCTGTTAATTATCTCTCCAGGTGTTTCTTGTTACTTCATTTTCCCAATGTATTTAAACCCCAGTGTTTCAGTTGTCCTTTGTCAGTGCTTTTCTCTGGTTCTTTATTTATTCATGGTTTCTTTGTTTGGTCTTAATTAAATCACACTGCACTTGGATCTGCTTCTCAGCCTGGTTTGTCGTCCTCATTACAGGTGTGTTCACATATGCCATGTTTGGTTTGATTAAAACCAGCTCTGGTGCGATTGCTCTGTTGGTGCAGTTTATATGTGAAAGTGTGAACACTGCCACCCAAACCAAACAAGCGGACCGAGATGAGTCTCGTGAATTTTTTAGTCTAGACCAAAATAACCAAAAGAAACAAACTACAAATACAAACATACCCTAAAGGCCTTACATTATGAAGCGTTATGTTAGAATGAGCTATTTCTATCTACATACACCAAGGGTCCCCTTTACATGGAACTGGCCATCTTGTTTCTATAGTAACTATAAATGGATAAACTTGCCTTAAAGAGCACGTTTCTTAAATACATTTTCTCCTTCAGCAAAGAACGAAAAACATGATGACATCTTAGTGCTGTGTCAGCCGCCCTAGTACGTCAAAAAGGAGGGGTGGAGTGAGGAGTTTGTTGCAATTCCCAACCTCACAACAAGATGGCGCTAATTTCATACACTGGATCTTTAATTTGAGCTATTTTCACACCATAATTGAAGTGATCAAAAATAAGTTGATATACACAGATTATTGATTCGACACGGAGTCAGCGCAGAAATAAAGTACTCCTGTATATCCAATATTTCATCTCTAAACATACATCACACTCCATTCTATTTGAATTTATCGCACCTCACTAAATCCAAACCATCTTCAATTTGTTCTCAAGGACTGATGGATTATTAAAATTGAACAGGCATAAATTATAAAAACGGTTGGATGGTGGATTTTCAAGGGTCGGGCTTTGATGACAAATGTTCTAGTTTCTTCTGTGTGTGACGATTATGACAAACTGGCATAATATCATAGATCACACCACCTACTCGAGTCTCACTCCTAATGATTTAAGCGATGACACGACATCTTAAACTATTGAGGTGGATGACGCACGTGACAGGGACTCAGCAGGTCTGACAAAAATAGCCCACATTTAAAGCATAACACAAGCCCATCATTGCCTCACTATACTGCCGTTTAAATTTTTGGCATCTGAAATGTGTTACGGAGGCGGCGAGAGTCATTTTTGGCACATATTTTTTTTAATCTGATTTCATGTTGATGTCTAAAGAAATATGGGGCTTATTAGTTTCCTGGTGCTTTGTGCTTCATTATTCTGCCATGACAGTTTAGTCTGGAGGAGGGAGGGGGGTGTTTTTCATCAAACGCTTGTATCGTCTCGGATGCTAATGGTGAACATGGGGAGAACAGGAAATTAAAACCTACATTGATACGTGAGCCGCAAAATAAAAGTCACATTTTCAGCCACACTCTCGATTCATTTTATGCTACAATGCGAGCTGCGGATGGCCATATGTTTTCTCTGTTCTTTATTGATGAACTTGCAAAAGACAACATGCTCGAGTTCAGCCTATTGACTCGGAGTCTGTCAGTGAGGATATTTTCATCTGCAGACTGACGCTATTCAGACATAATCTAAAGGTATGAACCGCCATCCATTCTATTTTTCGTGTGGCGTGGGGGGGCACAATCACTTTCACACATTCATCAACTCAACAGTTTTTTCTTTTTCATTACAGCTGATAGGAGAAGGAACACAAAACACATTTGGGCCCTCTGCACACCATAAAGAATATAATCAATTCTTTATTATTGCATTCGGGAGGCTTGAGGGCTGTCAGACTGGGGAAAATGATATTGCCGGAGACTAAGAGAAGATAAATTCACGCGTGGCGCTTTCGGTAATAGCAAACGGTACCAGACACTGTCCAGTCTACATGAGTGACACTACTGATAATGAATGACAGGTCGACAATGACCGGCGGCGCAACGCGTGTCGCTTCAGATGACAACGTGACAACATTCGACGATAGCATGATAGTGGGATACAGATATCTGGAACAGATATCAAACTATTTTCTGCGTTGAGATCTGGGATTTCAGGAGCGCACATTAACCACCCCTCCAGACAGGTGGTAAATCCTCTTGACATGTTTATACTTATTTTATAGCCACAACAAACACATTAAAGGATGACAGCAGGAGAGCCTGTATTTCAGCCGGGCTATATTTGTGCAGTGGCGGTCGCCATAGCGACCTGAAAGGTAGGATCTTTAAAGGAAGTTGCAACAGAAAATGAAGTGGCGTTCGCACGTCATGAAACAATCAAGTTGAGACTGTAAATATAGTCATGCTATTATTAATAATTCATCAAAGTGTGTTGAAATAACCAGTAATTTCTCTAATCTCACATGTTTTACAGTAATTTCACCTTTTTTAAACTGGATGATGGCTCAGCACAAAGGAATCAATATACTAGAGAACAAGGAATGCTGACAATTTAATAGCAGTTCTATGCTACTCTACGGGTAAGAGGCGTTCCATTAAACTCAAATATGACTGCTTCAGGGCACAACTTCTGTCATCAAACACTAAACATTAATTGGTTTATCAAAGGTTGATTGCTCGATAGATACTAGGCTGTTGGAGTTTAATCGTGCCATTAAATACTCTCACTAGAGCCCCGGGTTCAGGTAATGGATTTTGTCATTTGAATGAAAATATTATTTGGTGGTGGCTGGACTGATAAGAGCGTTGAGCATTGACACAGAAGCACTTGAGAACACATGCTTGTTCAAACAGTGATCATATTAAGCTATGGCTTGTAAATCTACATGACGCACTCTTTATTGTGGCATGCTCATTTTGCATCTGTTTCTGTTGTGAGACTGTGACGCATCAACAACGGCATGAGAAAGTAGGATGAGCACTGATGTAAAAAGACCAAAAATAAAAACCAGAATAAAAGGTTATCTGTGCAGAACCATACAGATGAGTTAGAATGTCATTTTACGGTTACAGAAAGCATTAACTAGAAAACAAAGAACCGCTAGATTTTATGCAATTGGAACAATAGTTAAATGTCACTTTTAGAAATGTGTATTTGTCATTCACAAGCAAAGTTAATTCAATTGAATGCATTAACTTTTATTTTATTGGTCCGTAGATGAAAAAAACCTTAGAACAACATTAGCAAATAACATATTTTGACTTTTCCATTTCATTGTAGATTACATTTCAATGTAATCATTTATCTAACGTTTTTATAAAATCAGCAAATGAGGAACAGCACAAGCTATTTAACAACAATAAAGGGATAGATCACACAAACAAATCTGTCATCATTTACCCCCCCTCAAGTTGTTCTGAACCTGTATACATTTCTTTGTTCTGTTAAACACAAAGAAAGATATTTGGAAAAATGTAAAGATTTTTAGTTCTGGGACATCATTCACTACCATAGTAGAATAAATATTGCATTTTGTTCTGTTGAATGCCAAATGGGATATTTTGAAGAATTTAGGAAAGCAAACAGTTCTGTGGCACCTTTGACTACCATTTACATTTTTCCTACTATGGTAGGAAAGTACCATACTGTGGTATGGTATGATGTCCCTGACCTGAAAATTGCTATCATTCTTCAAAATGTCAAACTTTGTGTTCCGCAGAACAAAGAAATTTGGAAATATTTGGAGTAAATAATGACAGAATTAAACATTTTGGGTGAACTGTCTTTAAGGACTTGAATTGCAATTTTTCACATTCCAACTCAAATTCTAGTTTAATATCTTGTGAATCGTGTGTCCTAATGAAGTTTCAAACCTACAAAACTCATTGTAGTACCAAGAGTGCTTTTTTAAATGATCTCTGGGTCATCCTCAGCACACTTATTTCAAACAATTGACCTTGAATCGTCGCTTCCAAACAACCATTCTTCCCTTCCACGCTTAATTAATTAGGACATCCACAGTAATTAATCTCACGGGAAAACTGATTATGTGGCATAAAGCAATGGGTTTGTATTACACTGCTCTGTGGGCATCAATAACCAAATGTTAAATGAGTGGAAAAGTGAAAAACAACCCTTTGCTGATTCTTAATGGCTTTGGCTGCTGTCCAAGGAAAGTAAGGCTTTCTGGATAAATGAATAGCTGCATGATATTTTTATATGCAAGTGGTCATTTCCTTAGACAAAATTGTTATCTATGAGGTTAATTTACGTTATGCAGCATATTTAATTTTATGTGTAAAATAAACCATGGATAAAGATATATCACATAAAACTGATTCAAACATCAGGTCATGTTTGCCAATGTGCTACACATGAACATTAACATGATCGAGTTCTTCATTTTTATTTTTTGTTTCTTGTCTGCACTGAAAAATAATTTCATTTGGTAACTTTCCAATTAGTATCTTGTTAAGCAATCTTTCAGTCCCGCACTGAATGCTAAAGCTTCTCATATTGTCATCCAGTTTTAATTAAAAGTTTGAGTCTCTGCACTCGACCAGAGAATATTTCTGAAAGTTTGCTATCCCTTTCATAGATTTCTCACACTACATGACAGGCCTTCATATTCCATTTTCAAAGGTATTGCATAACACAAATGACTTAATGTAAAACAAAACCACACCCTCTAAAATCAATTTAGGAAGCCGTGCATGTTTGTGAATGCTGCCGCAAAGTGTATTTACAAAAGTGGTTGCAATTCCTCCCTGCCATTTAGTGTTTAAGTCAAACATGCCATGAAAATAAAAAACAAACACTGGGAACAAAGGTTCAGCTTTCAGAAATTAGCATCTCGTGCGATGTGCCAGCTGTGTTTGTTGTCGCTAGAGAGGTGCCACGCAATGCTTGACAGACGCATCCATCCGCTGCCGTTCTGCCGACGCTGCGACGCTTCTGACCCTCACTGCCACAAAAGAACTACATGCACTTTCCATCTCATCTGAGCGCCTTGCCTGTCAATCTGCCTATTCAAAGGTTCCTCTCTCACTCCCTCGGAGAGTTTTATTCTTCCCCATCTCTCCATTTGGCCCTGCCTTAGTGTCACTATGGTTTAGATTTCACCACAGCCTCATAACCTACAAGAAAAAGTTTGATGCCTTGAGCTACATTAAATAGCGGTTGTGACGATTGCATTGGGAGATCGAATGTCACACTGGGCAGTCTTAAGAGAAGCTGTAAGTTTGTGCAAGCTTTTAACAGACTAACTGGGGTAACGGCCATCTGTACAGCACAAAATGAGCATTCCAGGAAATGATTTATTTAAATGCTTTCAAAAATATATATCTTTAGAGTTTGGAGCGTGTGAGTTAAAGAATTATGAAAAAAAAATAAAAAAGGATCTAGCATTTGTCAATATAAGTGAAGAGAAATCAATATAATTTGGCCAATTTGACAATTTTTGCTACCAGTTGAACATGCCATTTCAAAATCACGACTCTGAAACTCCTAATTTCAACTAAATGCATAATACTCTGGCCAAGGAATGGGAAATGAATTGCAGTCTACAGCATCCGTTGGGAAATAAACCATGTTTGCCAAAGACTTCAGGAAAACAACATTAGTGTAATTTAACCCAACATGAAAGCAAAACCCCTGAACACTAAAGATAAGGAATGTAAAAAATAAGCAGAATGTTCAGATGCAGGTTGCCAAACGCAACCTTAGCAAGACAGAAATTGCAGACTGGATGAAATGCTATATGTCTTTGTGGATGAACACTCCATGGATGGATCCAAAGCTCGGAGTCTAGTGAAAAAGAGATATGTTAGATCCAGTAACACACACACACACACACACACACACAGAGACACTTTCCCACCACTGGTGCATTTGAAATTCATTTTGACTCCCCCTCTGTACAAAGTCTCAAATTTATTTTTAGCTCTTTGCCTGTGAAGCGTATTAACGTTCAATGAGAATTCATTCCAAGCCCCAGTACTGTTGAAACCTATTTCTCAGACTGAGTTTACACCCGTACAACCCTGATATAGATACTTTTATCATCTACCTCCACTTACCCCAGACAGTGTTGTTGAAGACAAACATCCTGTCCCAGTAATCCAGACGTGCAAAATACGTCATCGGTAATTGTAGAGATGTGCAAGGTCATTTAACATAGATCTCTATGGGCATGTCTTTCTATTAAAATGGTGCTTTCTGTGATACACTTGATTGCTTTTTGCTGACTGATCTGGAAGTGCTTCTCTGCCCTCCTGGCTCAACCGTAGCCTCTTTTGCACACGCTGTGACTGACCGGTCATGGGGAGTTCTCGCTCCCTCCTCATCACTGTCAACCCTGTAATAGCCCCGGGTGAGGACATGCATGCTATCTATGCACCGCTTGCAGGGTGGCCTGAGGCTGTGTTTTAAAAAGAGGTCACAGGTTATCTCCACTTGCCTTGTCCATGTATCTGATACGCAAACAGGTCTGGGATTGGAGAGTTGAGGGGGAGACTCCCGGATAAGCCAATCACGGAAACCCTTTAAAACTCGATCTTTATCGACTTCCTGCTCAGAAAGGCTTAAACAGTGGCTATCGCTCATCTCTATTAAAATAAGAACACCACAGGGCACTTTTAAGTAAAAGGCGTTTTTTAAGGCTACGCAGGAAATGGATTTCATCTCACATTTATTGTTAATCAGATAACTAACAGACATTAAATACCATCTTTCACAGCAAGCATGTGTACAGCCTTGCATCTGAACAATCGGATGACGTTAAGCCACATTAACGAAATGTAAAAAAATAGTGGGGGGCAAAAATGGAGCTGCTTTTCTGCTAGTTAGAAACATAATAATGCATTGCTCGAATCAGACGAGTTCTTCTCTAGCGCCAAACTCTTTATTATAAGATGTGGGTTCCCTGGGAGCTGCTGTACGTTATCAGCGCTCATCAAAAGCACTGTCAAGAAAATGTAAAACTGGGACTTTCAGAAGATGTCGCGGACGCTCTGCACATTTAAATGAGATGGCCTTATTAATTCTTCAAAAGCTCGGCAGCCTTCCTTTCTCCCTATTGACTAATTTTGGCACATTTAGGAACAATGAAAACTGTCACCCTCAAAAACCCACACGGATGGACGCCGGAACGCTCGGAGGCCCACTCCAGAATGCTGTGCATTTCTGCATTTATACCTGGAGCAGATGTGAAATCAGATTTATAGATTTACAGTTTAGAGGTTTGTATTGTGTCCAGAAATACTGTATATCTTCCTCGATATTGTTTATGTTATTAAAAACGTTATTTGATTGATGGCTTGTGCATGTCAGTTTCATAATAATATATTAATAGGAATCCTTAAAGGTCCAGTGTATGAAATTTAGCAGCATCTAGTGGTGAGGTCGTTCACCCCTCCCTTTGGAAGCACTACAGTGGCTGACACAGCACTAAGATGTCATCATGTTTTCACTTCTTTGCTAAAGGACATAAAGTTTTTATGAAATGCTCTAGAGCAGTTTTTTTCGTTTAGAGCTACTGTAGAAACAACATGGCATTCCATGTAAGGGGACTTGCTGTGTATGTACATGGAATAGCTCATTCTAATAAAATAAAAGATAACGGTTCATTATGTAAGGACTTTATACACCTCTGAAGACATAGTTGTGTATATTATATTGCATTTCTGTAGATCCTCCAAAATATTACACACTGGACCTTTAAACAACTAGGTATTTGATCTGTAGTCATAGATGTTAAAAGTCAAGTCACATAGCGCTTTTTACAATTTTCATTGTAGAAAAAGAGGCTGTACATGAAACATATTGACTATAAGTTAAATCAAAAAAAGTGAACAAACACAGAATGCAGACACACACACACACAACGTGGTTATCTCAGAGAAGCACACATTTAAGATAAAAGAGAGAAAGACAGGTCAAATATTATACAGACTATAAATTCCTATATGTAATTATAAATAAATTGAGCAGAATGTTACATTTTAAAGTGATATTAATGAATGTGAAAACTTCAAATTCCATAAACTGATATCAGTAGCCCCTCCGGTCAGGCATACAGTGCAAAGCAGTAAGCAAATGGTGGCGAGGAACACATAACTCCAATGGGAAAAAAAACACCAGGAGAACCCAGGCCCAACCATGGGGACCAGTTCCCCACTGGCAAAAACTACAGCATCTCTACAAGCTCGACAGATTGAACTGTTTATAATAAGGCAGGGGACAGCCAAAATAATTCCACGCCTCAGTTCTAAGACAATGTCAAGCAAATATCTCATTACATGGGCAAGAAATTCCAATAAAGCTCATTGAAAGCACATTAACCCGCATGGATTACAAAGCAAATATGGAAAGTGTGGCGTCTACATTTCCTCTGAGCTCCCTGTGATGCCGAGATTTGTTCAAGCCATCACGGTCATTTAAAAAAATATCTGTCACCATTACGACGTGTGTCTTATTCAATTTAAATGGAAATGGAGCAGTCCGGGAGTAAAGAAAACAGTGGAGAGTAGGTTGACTTTGAGGAGAGCTACAAATTAGAAAATAAGGTGATTAAATTGGAGAGATCACTTGTCAATACGCATTTAAATAAATATCTGCTGTCTGTTTATCATCCATGAAGGACAGTGCAGGGAGTGAGGGGGCTGTTGCATATTCATCGTACAGTACTACAAGTAGCTGTGCTCTCTCTGTCGGATATTAAAACAGAGAGGTCAAATGAATATGGAGAGATGTAGTCGTGACCTCTTTTTTTTGGAACAGAAACAAACCTTTTTTATTGTAAATGAAGAACATACTAGGCAACATGAGGGCTTGGTTTACTGAGGAACATGAGCACAACGTTGTTTTTTTGCATTATTTTTCATATTTGCCTAGCTGCAGAGTTGTATTTTCTGTCATGAGACATCAAAGCTCTCATTATCTTAATTAGATATACTTCAGAATCTATTAGCCTCAGCTGTTTTGCACTTCTAAGGATGATTGTAAATGTGCTATCGAAAACAGATTTTGAAATGCAAATGTTGAGGCTCTAATTGATATAATTTATAGATTGATAGACTTTAGTGTACAAGTGTGATATTGTTTGCTCATTAGAAATCTCCAAAGAAGTCTCAAGCTAATACTAACTAGAAAGATATTTTATCCCTTTGCAAAATTATTGTAAATAAATCAAAATAATCAAATTGAAATGTCATGTTTAATATGTACTATCAAATACAATAATCTTAAATAGTTTGTGGAATACTGTTTGATTGACATATTCTGGAAACTCCACTTGTTAATAACCACTCTTAAGCATATGGCTAAATTCATATCTTCTACCGGGCCACAGGCCCTACTTATCTAACGCTCAACCTTGGGACCACCACATTTACACAAGCAATCTCCAAAGACTGTCCCACGGCAAGAAAATGCTGTTTTTACAGCCTGAGTCTGAAGGGTGGCCAGCATTGGAGCTTGGGGGGATAATCCTTTGGATCGAGTCTCCTTGGGCAAGGGCCAGCCAGCCGCCAGATGGTTTTGGGCAGTCAGCCCGGTCAATCCCCACACTCTGGAGGTCAACATCTAGTTGATGCCAGAGGTCAGAGCAGAGAGGGATTCACTGTAACTATGGGTTGAGCCCAGTGATACCTGAATCTACAACAAATTATGTAAACGCTGTTTTAATACTGTGATGAGAAGGCTTTCAACAAGACGAGAGATTCTGCATGGTGTTCAAAATTAAATGTAAAGTTTTTGTCTGGGGTATACAAAGTAGTGAGAAATTAAACTAAACATAACTACAAGAACATACTCATTTAACATTTATTTGACCTAAAGTATTTAAAAGTAAAAAGTTCCCATAACTTATGAAATCCAATGATAAAATCAAGGAAACAGTAAAGATTTTCTTGTTTACAAAATTGTATGCAGCTGTTGCAAATGTGTAAATCTTCTCAAAGACGTGAAAAATCATGATGGGTGAAATTGTTAAATGATAATCCAGCTGAATGTTATTTGGTAGTTTTTGTAACACTGAAGTACAGTCGTTTGTAATGATCGGTAACTAAAATCAAATTTATCTTAAGCAATAGTTATTGTATATTTTCTTATAAAAACACAATGCTTTAAGTAGAAAAATCTAACATTTTTATATTGTAAAAGTAAAATATTCATTAACATTCTCTCTGATTTGTAATCTTAAAATGCACTTTCATTATTTATGTATTTATTTTTATTAGAAGATTTATGCATGTACAGTGTGTTGTACGTTCAAGGTTTTTAAATGGAATTGTAAGGAGTAAAAATAATATTTTTCTTCTGGAAATGGAATTACGTTAAAGTATAACTATTTAATATTACAGTTTCAATATTAAACCCTTAAATAATAATATTTAATTACAAAAAAAACTGTTTTTTCATTTTTGTTTTATAGTTTTTAACATTATGAAAAATAATATATTTAAATAATATTTAAAATACAATTACTCAAGTATTTGTCCATACGGTATGCTACAAACAAATCATCATACACCGTTAGAGTATTTCACAAAAGTGATAAAATTAATACATTACATCATTTACACATTGGCTCTTGTAATAAGAATGAATTTGATTACAATTACAAAGCCTATTTTATCTCTGCATTCTATTCCCGTAACTGTAACTGTTTTGCCAAATCTTTGCTCTCTCTCTCATTCTCAAACACATGTTTTTCTCTCCATTTCTTACCTCTGTCCTTCTAACTCTTCCATGCTCTTTCCACAACTTTCCTCTCACCCCGTGATCCACTCTGAATCTCTGTCTCTCTCTTCTTGTCATGTCTTATCTCTTGGGAATTTCAGGTTTTTGCTGAAGAATTCCTTGCGAAGCCATCTTCTCAATAACAAGAGAGATGTTCTTATTTTCATGACCTTTATTGGCTGTTTTCGCTTCAATCCACTGCGCAGTCACTCGCTGGTTTGCCATAATTACTTTTGCAGATAGAGGTGAGGCAGTGCGCTGGCATCATATGAGGCACTCATACGCTGTCTGCATTTTCCAGCATACAGATTGGAGTGCTGCTATGAGGTTAGACAAGTGACTTCAAATGGTTTGAATTTGAGGGATGAACAATGGAAGGGAATGTATTTTAACCATGCCAAATTGAGATAAATCACTGGCTATACAATTTACCTTGCAAAATGTCTTAAAATAGGGCTGTGACCACTGTCATTTTTTACACGCCTACTTTCTATGTAAATTACACTTATGATAGGATGAAGCTTTTTTGTTTAACAAAAGTCGGGGGTTATTTAACTGCTGCGATAATGTTGGGTTATTAGAGCAGAAATTTCATTCAGAAGTGATGATTGTGAGCATGTTATATTGGTAATCACAGCAATTATTTATTAAAGAAAAGCAATATAGCCAGCCAGTCTATTTCATGTTAGAGAACATTTTTAAATGGATAGTTCATTCAAAAAGGTCATTTTAAACCTGTATAAATGTATTTATTCCAAAGAACACAGAGAAAGATATTTGGAAGAATGTTAGCAATTTTCAGTTCTGGGACATCATCCACTATCATAGTAGGAAATAAAATTGTATCTTGTTGTTCTAATGAACACCTAATAAGAAATTTTGGAGAATTTAGGAAAAATTGTTTATTTAATTCCATTTAATTCTTCCAACTATAGTAGTGAATGATGTCCCATAACTAATAAATACTAAAATTCTTCCAAAAATATTTATTTGTGTTCATCGGAACAAAGTAATTATACAGGTATGAACTTACATAAGGGTGAGTAAATAATGACAGATTTTTTGGGTGAACTATCTTTTTAAGTATAGGCTATGTGAGATTACGGTTGTCTGCTTCATTCATATTCATCTACCATTCAGAACTGACCGGCTGGATGGAAAAATGCGGCATATAAATTACATTAAGCCAAGACTTCCGTGTTTCCATAATTCTAAAACAACACAGAGGATGTGCAGATAAAATGCACACTTTATTTAAAAAAGTTATATGTGTTTTGGGATTTACTTGACATATGCAAATGGAAGCATAGCTGTTGCATACATATTGCTACTAAATTTAAATCTGCACCAAAGCATTATTTTAAAATCTCAACCATTCATTGACACCGGAGCTGATCTCTGAATTGGCAATTATGTTAAATACCTGTGTGTGAATAGACGCACCGAACTGTGAAACACACTTTTAATTGTGACCTGGAGAACACTTAGGCAGTTTTAAATGTCATCACAAGAAGAAGAAGAAGAAGAAAGAAATTAAAAATAATTTATAACAAAACCAAAAAAATGAGTGAGAGTGTTGCAGCACAAAACAGGGACCTGCTCCCTCCCCAACAAACCCAGGGGCGTAGCTCTCACAACAAAGAACAAGAGTTTCTGAAGAATGCAATTCTTTCTCCTTCCCATCCCTACTCATGTACCCTACTCACATTCAGCCCAAACCCCTGCTCTGGGATCTGAGCATCTATCTCATATGTCTCAAAACATAAGTCTGTTTCAATATCACCTTTCTTTTAATTTTCTAAGGAATGCTGATGCTGACTGCCTCGAGACGATCATGGACCAAACCGTTTTCCATACAGATATATGCCTAAAGCCAAAACCCAGTGTGTGTGTGTTTTTGAGAAACTGCCTCTTTTGCTGCGCTGAAAAGCAGCTCTAGTGGATTTTCGAGTAAATTCTGTCTGCCAATGAGATCTTTTGATCAGCTGCCAGGTGATGACAGACGATCTGCATTAATCTCTCTCGTTCTCTTCATCTCTAGCTCTGACTCCTTCGGAGCATAGGGCAGCGAGCGAGGCTCATCAATTTGAAGAGTGAAAGACGGTGCGTGGGATTTCTTTGTGTCTTTTCATTTCGAGATCTTATTCTGTCATTGTATGGCATTGTTTTTAGGAAAACTGGATTACATCAGCAAGGCTGAGTCAAAGTTGCTGAAAAAGAACAGGGCAATAGGGTCAGACAAGGCTCTTGTTAGTTTGTTTGAGCTGGAAATAGACAATAGTGGGACGGGACACTGGCCTACATAGTTCTTAGTAATGTGAACGATCTCTGTTTTGATCTGTGCACTTTATTCCATAAAACTTAGAAAACTTTAGCAGCACGGATTGATTTCGACTTTTCGCTGAAGTTTCCTAAATAATAAAAAATATAAAAGGCCAAACGTAAATGTTAACCGTTATCTGTACTTTCAGCCAAACATATAAAACTTGGCTTTCAACAAGCAAAATAATGGTTAAGTCATACGTGGGAATAGTGAAGAAAATTTCACCTATGATTTTCTGAAATGTCAATTGCAATATTAACACATTCAGTGAAATGTTTGCTCTAACCTTGAAAAATCCTCCCCTGAGGACCGAAGTGAAACAACATCACATTACGTGATATTGTCTAAGCTGCGCAGAGGAGAAAAGGCAAGAAAAAAATCTGTCTGTTTGTCTTCCGTCACCAGATTAGCCCGAAGGATTGCAAACGGTCCATCTGACACATGCAGGCACACGTTCATGTTTGAAACAGGCCCTGTCAGGGCAGACTGACCCCTGGCAGATGGTGCGTATCACATGTCTCACCTCAGAATTATCAGCATGAGAGTTGTCACTATTAAGCAGACCTGAACTACTCGCCCCTGTCTCAATCTCCAGGTGCGAGTGTGAAAGGACAGAAGTGTAACTTTTGCCTTTCATAGAATATATAATCCTCATGTATAACGTTATATTTAGTATGAAAGACATTTTTCGAAATGCTGTATCTTGCTATACCACAACATTTCAAAGCAAAACTGGAGAGATTATAGACGAATAATAACTTTTATTAACATATCGGTTATCATATTAGACTGTGAATATGTTGTCATATGGGCCATTTTCATGATTTTTATAAGGAAATAAGATGTGGTCATGGAAGTTTTTTCCAAAATTTCTGATTTTTAGGTGAACTTGTCTTTTAACAACACAGCTGTCATCTTTGAAAGATCTGCCTCTGCCCAGAGCACACAAACATTATGCCGATTTCTCTCCACACTCCGAGTCACAGCT
The DNA here is from genome assembly GCF_015846415.1 of Triplophysa dalaica. Classification (NCBI taxonomy): domain Eukaryota; kingdom Metazoa; phylum Chordata; class Actinopteri; order Cypriniformes; family Nemacheilidae; genus Triplophysa; species Triplophysa dalaica. Next base: position 6,570,524 of record NC_079555.1, read on the forward strand.
AACAGCTGCTGATGAACGAGAAGCGACGGCTTGTGATGGCACTTCTCCATTAGAAAAACATAACCAGCTGTTATTTGGAAAGGGGATGGTGGGCTTATTACTGTGATTTCCAGCGGGAGTAGCTCTCCTGTTCGGCTGATTATTTTGCGTGGCTGAGCTTCTGCAGGGGAGGTACGTGTTTTGTGTCTCTGACAGAGGTCCAAGGTCTAAAGACAAAGGACAAAATACTTTGCACCTTGGTGGGAAATTGTTGGAATTTGTAGAGTCTGGAAACAGCCATGAGTGAATTTTATGTAGCCAAGAATGGCCATACGGTTTCAGGTCCGAAATGCATCTGCTCAATTTGACATTTTGTAATTTTGTTTCTTTGCAAGACTACCACTTAGATCAGTGAGGTCAAGACCATTAACCTAATGCAGGTGACATTTAGGGGAGACGGCTTCACGCATCACGGATAAAAGAACAGCCCTGGGAGATATCTAATCTAATAATACATACAGCTTTTACAACAAGAGTCATGCGAGAATACGTCCTAAGAGTAACTCTGAAGTTGTCAGCATTACACAGCGATAATTAAGATGTTGTATTTTACTGCAAGCACTGAATCTATTAGCATCAACTAAGGTAGAGAGGATAGAATCTGCTGGTAAATATATGTAAACAGAGACAGAATAGAGACAAGTATTCTGTCTGGTCATCTCACAATTAACTTTTAGCCTAAACATTACTGTCTCATATGGCAAAATAAATATACATGTCTAGGCCAAAGTAAACATTTTATTGCCATTTGAAACATTATAAACTAAACAGCGAAAAGATCTTCCTTTCTAAATAAAACACATTTTCAGAGTATGTGACATTTATTTACAAACCTTTATGTTAAAGAAATGGTTGCCCAAAAATGTAAATTCTGTCATTTACTCATCCTCTTGTCATTTCAAATCTGTATGACCTCTGCGGAACACAAAAGAAGATATGTTGGTAACAAACCACGGAGATAACCTTTCACTTCTATTGTACAGACACAAAACCAATGTCAATGGGTACTGCCATTGTTCAGTAACATATCTTCTTTTGTGTTCTGCAAAAATGAAATGACGAATGATGGCAGAAATAATTTTTTGGGATGAACTATCCCTTTAAAGCGTGTCATGATCTAAACTCTATAAACACAATATATACAAATAAAAAGTATACAGTTTACTGTATGCACATGTAGTAAAAAATGATCAAATTATTAAAATATTTAAAATATACATGTATTTTACCGTATGAAATGCATCTTATACCACTGCAGCACAAAATCTTGAAATTTCAAAAAATTGCACCGCCCTAGTCTTTAACTCTCAATCCATGGATTTAACATTGCAGTATGAGGTAAACCCTTCAATCACTGCAGACAGTAGACAGACAGATATGTTGGCTGACTCCGCTGCAGGTGTAAAACCCTGAGCTGTGCACTCTCTCTGCTTTAGAATCAGAGCACATGGCACAGGATCGTGCTGTCCTGGATCAGGAACAGCTGTTTGAATGAATCTTTAATGTTCACTCACATCCGTGTTTTCCTGTGCCAGCTGCACATCTGTACTGGCATTCTTCACAATTTTAAGTGCCTTAGACTCATTAGCCCTTGACGTTCACTCTTCTGTCGGCCTGCTATATGTTCAGTTCATCTGTTCAAATTTACTGTAAATGTGTCTCTTGTAAAAATACAGTGGAATTTTGCATGTCAAGACAATAGGCAGTTAGCGGCTATCCCATTCAGGGGCAACTTAATTTTTTTTAGGGATCGTTTAAAATATTTTTTTCCCCAAAATTGCGATTGAGAGGTACCTGTCTGCGTTTAGGTAAAATTATCCTTTTTGTGTCATTCTGTATACTACTAACAATATTTTTACCAAATATTAAATACAAATATTGTTTCTGTTTGTTTTTATTTACAGCAAATGAAAACTAGAGAAACATGTCACAATACTGCAAAGAAAACAAGTTCATATTCACTTTTAAGTAATACAACAGTAATATGTAGTATTAAGAAAAAATATTTTGTTAATCTAAAGATGTTCGGTGACTTTATGTTTGTATATTTTGTTCACATTCAACAGACACTGGATTGGAATGGCCACAATACACCTAGAAATGCTGATAAAATGGAAATTTTGAATGGCTTCTTAATTTTTCTGAATCTGTTTACTGCGTATACGTGTATGAATAATTTTAATAGAAGACTTTATGGATAATATTGATTGGTTTATATTTATTATAAATGCATTTCATGTCCAGGTCTGAGCTGGAACCCCCTTGGAAAAGAATGATGAAAAATGTGCACGACTTTCACGTATGTCCAACAGTAGCTATAGAAATAAGCTTACAAATTACAAGCAAGACTAACAGGTTACCCATTCAAAGCATAAACTACACTTATTTAGCAACTTCCTTAAAAATGGCAAACTAGAAGTTTTCTTTTATTGCTAATGTACTGCATCATGGTCCTTGATATTCTGAAATATGTAAGATTTACATTTACATTTAGTCATTAAGCAGATGCTTTTATCCAAAGCGACTTACAAATGAAGTAAACAATAGAAGCAATTGGAATAACATAAGGACAATAAAAAGCATAAGTGCAGTAAAACTGGTCCCAAGTAGCCTACAAAGTTAAGTTATTATAGAAAGAGTAAAAAAAAAAATTTCAGCCGATTCGAAAGATGGCTACAGAATCTGCCGATCTTGTAGCAGCGGGCAGTTCATTCCAAGAATGTGGAACAGATCCAGAGAAGGTACGTGAGAGTGATTATTTTCCATTTTTGGGATGGCACTACAAAACATTGTTCATTTTCAGAGCGTAGGGATCTGGCGGGTATATAAGTCTTTATTAGCGAGCGAAGATATGGGGGTGCTGCCGAACTAGTGGTGGTCTTGTAGGCCAAAAGCAGAGGTTTGAATTTGATGCGAGCGCCTATAGGGAGCAAATTTAACTTAATGAAGAGAGGATTGACGTGCTCTCTTCGGTTCATTGAAGACCACTCTTGGCGCAGCATTCTGGATCATCTTTAGAGGTTTGGTTGTGCAAGCTGGGATTCCAGCCAGTAGCGCATTGCACAGTCCAATATTCTGATATAATGCTGTAGACAACATTTTTTTAGCTTGCTGATAAAACTTTATCTAATGCAAGAGCTTACAAAACTAATTCTCTTTAAAGTTAATGGCTACAGTAAATACAGACTTTCTACTGTACCACTAATATTATATCTAATGGAAGAGCGAACAAAAGTACTTTAAAAAAGATAATGGCTTCCACAAATAGATACTACCTACCCTGCCTCTAATGCTACATTTCCAAACTGTATATCTGTAGAAGTCGAACACTTAGCCTGCCAGTTTAGCCAGTATAGAGTATACGAGAGCATCTCAAAATGCATTACCTGTCTGTTACCCTTTATCATAATTACAGCTGCATGTTTAATGTCAACTTAAATACCTCAATAATCAGCATCAGAAAAGGGGTCAACATTTCTTGCGGTTGCTGCCAGAGATTGTATGAATAAAAGCCTGCCTTTGGTTGTACAAAGCAGCAGATCCTCTGGACTTTCCTCAACCCACTTTTTGCAAATAACTCTGATGATGATAGACGTACGACTGTGCACTGCTTGGAATTACAGACATAAATAGCAAGGACAAATAAAAGACGCTAAATGACACTTACCTGTTTGTGAGATTCAGATGGATTCGCAGGGAGGCGCCTTGTGGTTTGAGAAAATGACGATCAATGAATCCATAAGAGGAGCGTTTTATCTCTGCAAAACAAAGATGAGAACGTTGCTCATTTGGAGACAAGGTTGTGTGCGTGTGGAGCGTGCGATAGGGAGATCTTCCTGTTGAGAATACCATTTCCAATTTTTCCACATTCAAGGGGAAGCCGTGGGTGCTCTAGGGACTATGGTTCATATGAAACGTCAAAGAACTCTCTCTACCCTGCACAGAAGTGCATTATGGGATACCACAGTGCTCACACACAGAGGAGGCCTAATTGGCTCTCAATGAAGGGCCATAACCATATATCACATACCCTGTGCCTAAGCTCGGAGTATTACTGTCGCCGTTAGTATCCCAAATCATTCAGAGACCTGGACACAAATATTAACAGGAATGACATGTTTATACAGGGGAGAGAGATAAACAGCTGCAGTCCTGTTCATAGACACCGAGTGAATTCGCATTTGAACGCACCAAGACATCTGTCCACACGAGTCAATATAAAAACGGGGTGAAAAACAACACCCTGGGCGCCTCGTCGGTCGCGCTACGGCTGTGAATTCACGCTGGCCGCACAGCAGACGGCTCCTCTCGTCATTTTATTAGCACTCGAGGGCAAGAGAACTGGGGTCTGCGGGGAACACAGTCACTTCGAGACTAGAGGATATGACTAATGCCCTCTTCATTCTGTCAGCATTTCTTTTTGAGTGTGTTTGTGAGATGTAACCTTTGTATTAGTCATACACTCGGCACACTCCATACAAACACTCAAAGGAAAGAGAAAATATAACTTTTAGCTCATAGGTTCTAGTTGTAGTTCTCTCAGAACTTTTAGTTCATAGCAAATGAACTGTATATTAAAGGAAATGTATCATTCTCATGTTATTACAAACCTCTCATGTTATTACAAAAGACTTTTTTTCCTCAGCAGAACACAAAGGAAGATATTTTGAAGAATGTTACTAAACAACACTGAACCCCATCGACTTATATTTTAAGGACAAAAAACAAACATTTCACAAAATATTTTATTTTGTGTTCCACTGAATAAAGAGAAATATACAGGTTATGAATGACATGAGGGCGAATATATGATTACAGAATTTGTTTTTGTGTGTGAACTATCCCTTTAAGAGTATACATATTTAAATGAATGTAGGCCTACTGCATATGGATAGTCTAAAATATTTTTTTCAGAATTTGATAAAAAATATTCGTATTGAAATACCTACACTATTAAAAAAAACTTTTGACACTGTTAAGATGTCTTCTGAATAGGAAACACACGTAAGCTTACTTGAGTGTAGTCTCCGTGAAGCATAGACTTAGGCAAACATCTATAAATGGCCTTAATAAAATTTCTTTGCTTTTTAGAAGAAATAACTATTGTGATTAGTTTTTCATACAGGGGAAAGTACTGTGTAAAGGCATTAAAAACAAATGTCAGCTTTTAAAGACACCTACGTTAACATATTCTGTATCCACAAAATGTGATCCTCAAACCCACACACTTAGAGCCTTCAATCAGACAAGTTAGACAAAATTAGACTACATTTTATCTAATTCATCTCTCAGAAATCCTGACTGAGATGTACACAAAGTCTGCCCTGGTTTTGTAGGAAAAGAAGTCACAGATCAGGGCACAGAGCGTAAGAAGGAAAGAGAGAGACTGAATTTTCACAGGGAGGAGTGAATCCATGGAGAGGGAAGAGAGAAAGAATGTCTGCTCATTATTCAGCCTGGCACTCGAGGCCACAGAAAATAGCTCTCTTCATTTTTCTTGTCAAGCTGTGGCTCTGTTAATGGTGTGTTCTCAGTCAGTGGTGAGACAAAGGGGTGGTTTTAGCCAGCACAACACATGCAGATAGTCAGGATAAGCACTTCAACCCTTTATGTTGGTTGTCACCGCTTATGAAAGCTTACATCATAGATAAAACACCATAAAAGAACGGTTCACCCAATATGAAATTGTGCCATTATTTACTCACCATCATGTATTTGAAAACTTGTATGCTGCAGGTTTTCAATTTACAATGACAGCTCACACTAGTGACAATTTCTCAAGAAATTGTGTAAAACACACAAAAATAGCTCATATGACTTGGGCACTTAATTGTAGTCGCTGCGAGGATCAGCTGGCCTATAAGCAGAGCTGAAATAGCCACTTTCCATTAAACAGCGAGAGTGACTTATAACCGTCGCTTGGTACTGTGTCCGATCCTCCATTTGGCTCCGGATTGGACTAATTCAATGAGCTAATAAGACGAGCAGCTGTGACTCCGCTGTTGGGTTCCATGAGCCGAGAGTGGACCGGCCATATAACACACATATTTCACTGGTGACAGGATCTTGTCCATTTGCATGCATGGAAAAACATGCAATGGCAAATTCTACTGAGAATTCATGGATTATGCGTCTTTATTGGAGAAAACACAGTGGGATTACATCTATAATGGATTACAGATAATAGCTTCCATATGGAGAGATTATAAGCAAAGTGCTTTCTCACAGCAAAAATACATGACACAATCGGTTTAATCAGAATGGCTGCAAATCGAGTCATCTATCTTCCTTGAATGAATGCAGGACAGCCACGACAGAAACCAGGGTTTTTAGGCACATGTTAGTAAAAGCAATCTCACAGCATGTGTATGTCTGTCTGACAGTCTCTCCACAAATTAAGCATCCATATGTTCTTCATTTCTATGGGGAGAAAGGAAGCCTATGGCCTTTTGATCTCTATACAGATCTCTACATAAAAACCAAATAACCATTCAAACTGAGGTGTCACAAACTAATAATATTTCTGTCATCTATCCAATCTCATGATTCTCCAAAGACGTCATAACACGTCATTACATATTTTTATCCAAGGAGCAAAAACACATCTGGTGTTTTCCACACATCAAAAATGAGGAGTGATCGATTAGCTGTTGTTCGGTAGCAACTGTGCTTGGTTTATATATATTTTTTACACACAAAACAAAAAAATTATACATACAGTATAAAATATAATATTTCTAGTATATAACATGTTGCAAACTTATACAATGGATTCATACATGCCAATCTGTAAATCAACGTGCTCAACACAGCCAAAAATATTATAAATGCACAACATACATTGCATTATAATAGGAAGCCAATGCGATAGTGACGACGAGGTAAATGTGTTTCAAGTGTTGTGGGAAATAAGGGCGCGAAGATGACTCCTGAGAGTCACAGATAACCCTGAGCTCCACGGTCAGAGTTCCTCATTTAAGTGCTGCGCTGTTACTGTCGCCTCTGCAGAAAAGACAAACTGTGAATAAGAGCACGAGCTGTGTATTTTAAACAATGAGAGTTCGTCCAGGTAAATGTACGGCAACCACCCACCAGCTAAGGATGAACCTGACGGTACAGCTGAACCTGAGAATGTGCTAATGATGTGGGGAAAGTAACACTTGAGAAAAATACTTTTGAACTTGCTTCAGTTGTTCCCTTAAAGACGTTGTTGGATAATGTAAAGGCTTCAGTAAAACCAACATAAATGCAAAATATTACATTTAAAAGATGACATATTACATACCTAAAAGCTACTATAATGTAGTTTGAAAAATTCCAGTCCTGTGTCTGTTGAATTTCAATAGAATCAAACCTCAGGAGTGACAAAGTCATCCAACAACAATATGAAAGACTGAAAAAATACAGAGCATCTATTCTGTTATTTTGACCTGTTTCTCAAAATTTTATTTTCTGCAAATAAATGGAAATAGAAACAATGTTTTTATCTGAAATTTTGAAGAAATATTGTTAGTGATTAACCGATTGACACTAAAATGATCAATTTACCTAAACATACCTATATATTGTACATCAGAATTGTTTTTAAATGGTTTAAAACAGTAACAGAGATTTGGGCTGATCTGGGAGCTGTCCATGGTGCTGATGACTGAATTTACATCTCGCTTTCTGAATTATTCTTTTGCATAAATGACATAAAAACCTCAAAGTGAACAAAATATGGTCTAATTTGAATGCAAGTGGATGTGAAGAGCTTTTCATTTTATTCTTAACCTCAAAAAAGAGAACCTGCAACCGGAACACAAGCTGTTCTTGAAACTCAATGGCCCCAGGATATTTCCACAGCAGGTTCAAGCAGAGTGTAGACAATTTCTAAATCGCACTACAGCATTTTAAAGATGTACTGTCACATCACACAATGAGCTTAGGAGGAGCAAAACGTCCTGCAACTTTTTCAGGATAGAATTGTTCTAACCCAAATAACTCGCATTGTGTAAAAAAACAGCATTGACCTCTGTTTGCACAGTCATCGGTCCCTGATTTATTTTTATACTGTATGGCTTTAATTAGCTTTGGACCTTGCTTCAGAAAGATTTGTGCATCCATATTAATATTTGCCCAGTGTGTAGAGAGGACAATATCTTCATATCCATTCTTATTAAGGTGCTGGACAGTTTAAATCATTTTGCAGTTTTTTATGAGCTTTCTGTTTACATTGGCCTAGAGGGATATGGTTTTATTATATTCAGCTGACTGCAACCTTGGAAAAAACATCTTCCTTTTATCCACAACCAATAAATTTACTACTTATTCCTTGTAGGTCTTCTGATAATTGTGTAATTCCGAATGCACATAATTGCAATTTGACAGTCGTTCAAGATGAAAGATAGGTAGTGTGTCCTCAGGCACTGCTGGCTTTTATTGACATCATTTCTTTTATTTCCGGTAGATCTAAGACAGAGAATTTAAATTGTGCTTGTTCAAGTGCTGCAGTGAGTTCAAACATCTCTTATAACGCCTATATTATTGAAATCTCAAAATCCAACATGTCTGACATAAATTCTACAAAAAGTGCTCCAATATGTTTTCAATGTAACATAAAGCCTCTCATGGATTATTTTTTTAATATAACACAAAGACAAAACAGTACATTATGTCTTCCAAGAGCTTTGTTTCCCACTTTGCTTCTTTCAGACTATGAACATCGTAATGGAAGAATGTTCTGGAAGATTACAAATGAATGGTTGAGAATCCTTCCTTGCGTCCTCTGTTATTGTTTTAGATTTTTCAATATGTTTTTCTCTCTCGCTCTCTCTCTCTCTCTCTCTCTGATGGATACCTGTTTTAGCCTGTAGATTCCCGTATGACAGGAGGCTCTCACAACCCTGATGAAACTGAGAGGAACTTTCTCAAGCCGTCAAAGATTTCCTTCTACCTCATATCACCGACAGGCAAAGCATCATTACAGACTCTCGTGCTCTTTCTGCTTCTTGCGCACACACAAAATAGAAAATCAGAGATGGGTCTGCTGTCAAATTGGGACTAAGGCTGATCTCTATCGGAAGAAAGAAAAAGAATGCGTTCGCTGAACGCTGAACCTTTCTAAAAACGCAGTGTGGGATGAAAAAGTGTTTTACTGCTAGCGTCTCACAATTTATTTTTCGGTTTCAAACCGTTTTGAACAGCTCTCACAAAAAACTCTTCAAAATACACCCCCAAAATAAACTCAACACATGCTGACAAGATGTTTTACACTGTCTACCGGCCATGCACTACTTTGAGAAAAGATAACTTGGATTTTCATCATGTGACTCTCATTTCAGGTGTGGGAAATTGAAAATGTGTGAACACTGAATTAGCAAACATGTTCATCTATTATGACAACCCAAAAGCAATAATCCAATTCTGTTCATTGAGGTTTGGTTTAGAGGGCACACATGAATTATGAATGATATGAAAAGACATCCTGAACATTCAGGCATGCACACACTCTGGGAATGCCTTGTGTCTTTTTTATAGATCTGTTAATAAAGGCGAGCCCACAGAGACGCAACATATAGCAGATCAATAGAACTCTAAGACAGGCAGCCAATAAGCAAGTGCCACACAAAGCAAGACAGATAAAGGCAGGCAAAAGTCAATAAGACTGTAAATACATCCAGCAGCACTCACTTATATAGCTGATCCTATGGGCTATCATTGGCTGGGGCTTTCGGCACAAATCAAATTGGCATGCATTTTAAAGTCTGCAACAGAAAAAAACACAAAAACAAAATGAAAAGCTGTGGTTAAAATAATAATTTAAAGAAATCATAAAGGGGGGGAATGCGCGGGCAGGGGAGTTGAAATAACGGCCAGAATACACTTGAACTAAGTCACACTCAATGTTGGGCCTGTGGAGAGAGACTCCATTGATTTTTTTTAAACAGAAGTGCCATTTCATCATTCTGGGAGACACTTGCGATCGATCCTTTCATTCGTTTGTTTGTGATATTGTTACTTCAAAGCTGGTCGTCGAGATAAATCCCACCCCTTGCCACACATCTCAAAAGTTGAGAAATGTCCACATTAAGGGACAGGGATGGATGGGGAACGGGTCTGTCCAAATCAGACAGAGCTGTTAAACACATCTGAAGGACTGCTTCGTCTAAATATGCAGACAATGTCATTATTTAGGATGTCAGAATATTCATAGACAAAGGTATTGGGATGCCTCAATACAGACCTGTCAAGTTGTTCCACACTAGACTGAATCAATCATAGTGTATAATCATAATCGTAGTGTTCAATGGGAAAAAGAACAGAAGCACACATGCTTGGATCAACAACAGAGATTAAACATTACCCAAATTTTCAATTTTGGAACTCTGTAACCAAAATGCATAGTTTTGCTTCCGCATGAAAGGAAGCATACTAAAACCACAAAGTTGTATTAACAACATGCGAGCCAAAAAACCTTGAGGAACATACATGCTCCAAAGCACATCCCAACTGCAGAGAGTGAACATTTTATTACATTCAGTGGGCACTTTCATCTGAATCTTCTCTTTAATCATTTTCCAGCATCCTTTAAGCCTGGTGGAAAGTAAAAGTGGGGGATGTATCCACAAGCCCTCTGAACCTATGACCTCCACCGCTGCTATAAAAAACCTCCGGTTATCTTGGGTAAAAGCTAATGCAGCTTCAAAGGATGTGGAAGGTATAGAAGACAGACAGTTGGCGGTTATAGTTAGTATGTCTGAGATAAACAAGCCTACCGCTGTCTGATAATCTAGATTTAGATAAACCTACATAAAAAGGCTTTATCTCAGAATTAAATTGAATTTTCAGTGTACTGTGGTATTAACAAAAAATCAATTTGTCCAAAGTCAAAACACTTATTTCGAAATGCACAAAGTTATCATTTATTATTTACCTTTACAGTAATTGCTGCACACTTTCACCCTTTCATAATTTTAAACCAACCTTTATGTGGCTCTGTTCCTGTCTGGTATCCAACAGGGAACGCTTGTCCACCCCTTCTGAATCACTCTCTACAGGGCTTTAAAATACTATTAATATCTAATGGGCTTCCTCATTAGATGCCATTCCAAACATGCTCTGGCTATTATGAGCTCCATTTACCGACGGGACTCATGCCTGCATGCCCAAGTGCGCGTCGTCTGCCTTCCCCAATTCCCTCTGCGTGTTGCTAACATCTAGACGGGCATGAAATCCCCCAATCACGAGAGACCACCTGTTGGAGGGCCTGTGTAGCCCAAATGCTTGTTTTAAAAAGATTGTATGAAGTGTGAAGCACAGAGAAACATGTTTACATCCATCATGTTTTATTCCTTCCCAGAAAAGCTTGGGTAATCCCCTACTGTATGTAGAAAGCGACATCTGACTGTAATATTACCAACTGCTTGACCTTGAAATACATTAGCAGCACACACAGACGATTCCATAGAGACTGGCATTGTGAAAAAAAACGTTTTATTTGTGAGAAGTAATGTAGCGCATGTGTAAAATATACTGTAAATTACTGCGTTTTAGAGCTTTATTGAGTAAATACATTGAATAGGAATTAGGAATGCATGATGCAGATATTATCAGCCGATATTGGCATTTAAATTAAATATCGGCATCGACCCGATATGAAAAATTATGCAGATATGCGCGTAATATATATATTATTAGATATATTATTAGGTGCTACAAACAAAAAGCTTAATTTGAACATTTCTGCTGATACAGCTACTACAAAATAAAAGAGGCTAACTTTACACAACATATATGGAAAATTGTATTATAGATATAAACTCACTAAAGGAAACCTGCCAGTGTCAGTAATGGCTCACAAACACACCAGCTAATATTGTCCAATCGCTCTCAAGCGTTTAATGATTTCTCCCATAAACCCCCCTATCCAAGGAAAATAATCAGTAATTAACACAGCGAGTGGATTACATGATTGGAGAGACTTGTGGATTAATGTGCAGCGTTATTCCTAAAATCCCCAAACTGTAATGACTGCCACTCCTTTTAAAGGCCAGTTTCCACTCAAATTGCGCAAGAGAATGTGACAGAAAATTGCAGGGTGATAAAATGGCTAATCATAAAGCTAACTATTACAGCGGATGAGCCTTTTCCTGAAATAGTTTAGATTTTTTTTGAGGAGTGAAAGACAGATCAATGCTTAATTGACAATAACAATGGATATAGGAAACTACAGGGAAATGACACTTCATTGAACGACCAATTCACACAGCCACCCACTCAAAACTGCTCGAAGCAAACACACACACATGCACAACACACTCTTGTCTGGTGACAACTACATCAGCTTTCTGGAAGAGGGACGAGAGCCAGGCTAAAAGGTTCTGGCGGGCTGTCTTCACGCAGACATGCTGTTTCAACCCTTATTTCCACTCTCACATCTCATCTGTGCCTTTTGTGAGAGTGAGTGATAATGAACTTTTCTTACTGTGTCAAACAGGAGATGGCAAAATCAATTAGTACTGTACTTTCACATGGATGTGAAATGGCACAAAATCGGTTCCATTAGAATGAATCTGCATAATTTCAGGCAGAAATGATTTAAAGTAGACATTTAATAATAAAGAAAAGCTAGTGTTCTAGAATGCAGGCATGAAATTCATGCTCTTTCAAACCATGATAAAATATGTATAACTTACAGTTCTATATTTCAACAATAACACACAACGAGAAAGAGTTAATTTTAAAATGTAATAACAGATTTAAAATTTCTTTAAATAGTAATCATACTTTTCAATTCTTTTGCAGAAGATGTGTTCTAAACACTGGTCTACATGAATAACTGGATTGCGCCTAGAATGCTAAACCAACGGCAGGAGGTGAAGCCACCAAAGCGATTGCGCCGCCATCTTGGTATGCCTAACTGACAGAGAGCGCCATTGACTTAGTCAAAATGACGATCTAAAATCACTTCATGACTTAAAGAACATATACAGTTTGTAATTATCTGTATTTAGATTTCAGAATAAGCACATTTGGCATATGTTCTGACGTCATGAGCAATCCAGTAATTTATAAAGATCAGTGTTTCTAAATCCATTTGGAGCAGCAGGTGCATCATGAATGGCACATCCGATTGCAGGGTACATCAGTTAAGCATCTTGTTTCCATGCTCATGTCTTTCTTCACTCCATTAAAGACTGTCTCAGACTCAGAATCTTTAGTGGAAAAACGAATCATCAGCTATCTGGCCAATGATTTCTCATGCTTTCCCTCTGACGGTGATGTGATCTTTAATCCTGTACTAGCCAACCCGCCCTCACATCTCTCATGTGCTCTGGTAGAGGTCCTATGAGGAGAGTGCCTATGTCTCTACCTTATCATCAGCCACCGTCCAAGTCCCTCTCATATCAGGACACAACATTACTGGCATGAGGGTTGGATCTGTACGCAAACCGTGCGGCTACAGAGGAGCAGACCCCATTAAAGCCAACTAGTATGTGGGTCCTTGAGCATTGGAGCTCCAGATAATGCATACCTGTCTACACTAATGTTTTGGTCGGGAGTCTCCCGTTTTGTTATTTCTCCCGTAAAACACCCGTATTTTCATTTTTTCAACCGCATTCGCATGAACGGGGGTTGGCTCCGTGGCTTGAGCCACTGTCCATATCCCCTTACAGGCTGAGGCGCCCTTTGGAAGGCGAAATTGAACGGTAGCTGAAGTGGATTAGCGCTAAAAATGTTTTCTTATTACACTGGTAAATGTCTGCATATTCCACTCTGGGTTTTCCATTTGACACTCGCTCCTCACAGTCTGTGTCCGTGTAACCGGTTCACCTCCTCCAACCAACGTCGGTCAGGATGGGAGGCGGGCACTCTAACAAGGAGGCTTAAGACCGCAGCCTCTAGGGTTTGTCGCTAAAGCATCTCTGTTGGTCGGTGAGCGAGGTTTACCTTGCACAGCTCTCTCTATGCAGTGTGCATAGTGAGGTGAGGTTTACACACTATGCAGTGTGTAAACCTCACGTCACTCGCAAGAGCGTCTCTGTTGGTCCGGGAGTGAGGTTTACCTTGCACAGCTCTCATTCGCTGTCCTCCGTTACATCCACTCACTGTCGTTGCTACACTTTCTTTGCTTTTAGAAAAACGTGTTACGAAAAGAGTGTTGTGTTCTGCAGACAGCTCTGAATAAAAACCAGTAATAAAGAGTTCATTTCTAATATTTCCCGTACTGTGAGAGGTACTGTGAAGCGGTTCTTGTAAATAATAACTGCAATATGCAAACATTGTTAAATCCATCCATCCAAGAAAATACAACATAAAAACATTCTGCTAAGAACAACGAACTACGGGACGCGTGAAGGGACAAACTGCTTGTGCCTTTTTAAACCGTTATAAATAAAGTAATTAAAAGATTTAAAATGATTTATGCACAACCCCCCCGGATTTTGGTACGAAGGTATGAGATAATGGCTGATGTGTAAATATCTTTTAATACCAAAGTCATGAATCATAGATGAATCTTCATGCTCACAATCGTCTAATCTCTGGCTGTTTGCATCTAAAATGAACAAATGTCAATCTTCTGAATAATGTTTCTATGCATACGCACAGGTTGTAGCGTGACCGCCAGCGAGAGGTGCATAAAATGCCTTTTGAAAATCAATAGGGTCTCAGCAGAGCATAAAAAATCTGCCACTCTATAACCTCAAAAGTTTAGTTTGGTGCTTTATGTGGCTTTTCCAGTGACCTAATGCGCTTAAATTTGCCATTGAGCCCCGAAGCAACTTCTTTGTTATGAAAAAACCCAGAATCCCTCTCCTCAGAACAAGTTTTTCTCACGCTGCTCCCAAACAAACTTGTTCTTGACTAAACCAGAAAATAGACGCCGTCACAGCTGTGCCGGCCCACGGTCAATCGGATGCGGGATGTGCACCTGCGCGCGGTTCGTTTACGACCGAAGCGCCCAGTGACTCCATCCCATATTACTACGATCAGTAGAGCACGTAACAGATGCTGCGTAGAATAACAATTACGGTTCGGTTTGTCACAGTTCAGCACAATTCTTTCAGCCCATTTGTTATGTGAGCACACGTGTACAACCAAAGTCAGCGACATCGATATTTTCAATCCTGTCCTTGATGACTACATGACTCCAACTGTCAAGTATGAACAGTAATTCAATTTCAGGTGGGTAACGTTCTCTCGCTTGCGTTCGATTGACATTATGAGGCCATATTGTGGGCCTTGTGTAAGCAGGTGGTAGATTTATATTTAGGATGGTATTAGTAAATGTGGCTGACTTGGTTGAAAATGAAACCATACGATAGGTCCGAGAGCGATTCAGACGACTGCGTTCCCCTGCCGCAGGTAAGGGCAGCTCACTGTTCTCCACATTTAAGTGTTCGCACACCTACCACAGAGCATCCCCTAAACATGTCACTGCTCATCTTGCTAATTACCGTCATTACACACCAACACGTGCTGCGCTCCTGCCTGACTAACTGCACACAGCTGTCAACCTCCATTACAGTGTGTGGAGAAAAAAACAATGCAGGTCTAACCCAAAGGGTATTATCATGCATTTTGTAACAAAGAGGCAAACAATTTGGAGATCCTGTTACAGTTGTGTGTAAGAAGTGGAAAATGCTCAAACTATGAATCCTATTGAAAACTTGCTAACACAGACGAAAAAGAGCAAGTGCATATGCATACAGATTCAATTTCTAAAGACATAATCTTTAAAGCATTATAAAATAAGCTTTAAGATTTTTACCGTTACCGCCTGGAAAACCTTCGGTGACCCTTTGTGGGGCGTGTTGTCACAGTGAATGCAGTACAAAATAATTCATAAAGCAGGTAACATACAAACAAACTGTACCACTGATTTGCTAACAGATATTGTCTTTCATGAATGATTCAACAACAACACAAAGCTTGAGAAAAAAATCATAGCTATTGGGAAGAAGCCTGTCATCTCCATATTTGACCTATTTTTTTTTTATAAATCATTACTATTTGTCACCCTTCACATATTTATGTGCGTTTTGCACATATTTTCTTTTTAAAAAGAGCTTATGACAAAATCTCAAACTCCACTTGATCCTTTAACTGTCCCCCCATTAATAACATAAAACTGAACTTCTGCAATTGAAATTTGTTGTGTGAAAGCAACAGTGCATGTACACATATTGGAGGCACCTTTGAGGGTTATCATAAAGTGGAACTCAAAGCAAACCAGTCAGCAATTTTACTGCTGGCACCACAAACCGAAGAGTCAGAGCCAGCTGTAAATTCTCCTCTTCACATTCACATTCCACTCCTCCTTAGGGGCCACAAAAGACTGTCTCCATTTAATAAAAAAGGGGGAAATTCCAGTGTTGCCCATGAAACAATGTGGAGTATATATAATCTGAAGAGAATGCACCGCACTGATCCGGCCAATGTTTTGTTTATTTGAAATCCAACCGATGTCAGCTAGAGTTTGTCTCCACTAATGCACCATCTGTTTCTTAAGGGGCTCCTCATTAAAAGGGAGGAGATAAATAAAAATGTCTTACTGTTTTTCAGATGAACCTGCTTCGGACTGGTCATGCTGGGTAAGAGAAAAGCCAAGGGAGTCCAGCCTGGCCTTACTCCAGTACCTAATCCATCAGGTGCTCATTCACAGCAGGAGAAGCTGATAAATTGTGTTGAGTAGAGAGCAAAATAAAGCATGTTCATATCACTGCTATCTGACTGCCAGAACTATAGAACAGACATTGATGTGCACTATGATGTAATGTAAGTTAAAATTTACATTCACAATTATCTTAGAGAATCTTCAAAATTATGCATTTAGAGAAACAAAACATTTGATATTTAAACAATAAAGGATGAGGAATTCTTATAATTTGGCAATGCAGTAAAAAAATACTGTTAGGATCTGAATCAGATGTTTAAATCATAAGGGCATGGGATTTTCCACCTTTAGTTCAGATGTTACCTTATACAGAAAATGTTCTGGTTATATTGAACATTTCCAATGGGATATAATTATTAAGCCATTAATCAAAATATACTATTTTTTTGGCTCAATGCAAATGTACAAAAATAATCTTTGCAGGTTTACTATTCTATGTATTGATGTTGCAAAACTTCATTTATTAAAGTTCTAAATACACTAAATAAATTGAAAATAAATTTCCAAAATATTTAAAATAATATTCCAACTACTTACAGGGGTGGGAACTGGAAAGTACTTGAAAATAAGTTACACTTTTTTTCAATGCATATATTATACTTTTTTCTCCACTACATTTCATAAATAAGTTTTTATGTGTTTTGGTTTTTTACCTATAATACTTCAGTACATCATTTTTTACAATAACATTTTAGTATTAAATGTAAAACAATTGACATGTATTTATCAGGAAATACGCTTTACTTTATTAAGTCAAATGAAAGAAACACTGATGAAATACAGACATAAAAAATATAATTGATACAAAAACTACTGACCACCTCTGCAATAAAAAATGTGATTCGAAATCTATCTGAAACTTGAAATATACAGGAACTATTAGGAATGTCCATCAAACAAAAGTGGGGTAAACCAAATCTTAATATTTTCTTTCTATTTTCTACATTCAGTACATAAATTCTATCACTTTTTCATTTCCTACTACAGTTTGCTGTAGTACACAGATGTACTATCTTTGATGCTGTTCACATCACCAGTATAATATTCTTTTATCCGCCTGCCATCATTTAGGCCAGTTGAAGGTCACTGGAGAATGAACATTGGCTCTTTAACAAGCCGACATATGATACACTCTAATGGTTTGGCTTTAACCCTAATGCCAAGACAATTAAACTTTCCATTAAGCTCACGGTCTGAAATACAGTCGATCGTTCTCCGGACCTAAATAAAGTATTCAATTACACAAGACTTTTTTCATTTCATCGTATCATTGTGAAAGAGAGAAACTGCAGTGCAAAGACAGTAACTTCACTCTCTCTGTTTCTCCTACTGCGTCTCTGATATTCCGTCCGCACACTGATGGTGAAACAGTGGGAACTCTGATGCCTAGTAAGCTCGAAATTTACGGTTCTCTGCACTCGGAACTGCTTTTCTTGGAGAGTTTGGAGAGTTTTGAAGGGTAGAACACATGGGAAAACACTACAGGCTATGTAGGGGAGAGCGGGAGCAGCTTAGCCTAAAAACCCCGGAGGCACCAACCACAGTCGGCCTCCATAGTCGAGAGACATTTATAGCAGACTTTCTTCTTTCCTTGCTTCTCTTTACATTCCCTTCCTCACTGTTGATGTTTTTAATCACTATACAAGCATATCAATTATTTACGTTAATATTTTATGAATAAACAATGACCTTGAATTGGAATGTGGGTGTACTGTTGTTTATTATCTCTGTAGCATCAAAAGAAAGAAATGTATCCCACAAGAAACAAAACCCAAAGATGAAATCTCTTTCATATCCCAATTACTGCTCAAAGACATCAATAAGATTTATTGGAGAGCAAATGGAAACGTGCTCAAGCATCCTGCTTCTCAGATATTTCTCCTGAGAAAATGATCCAGACATCTCACAAATGTCTCAGAGTTTTAGAAAAGATCTTAAAGGGGTCATATGACACGGCTAAATCGAATATTATCGTAAATACATATCGTTTTAGATGTAATGCATTGTGTATACACGATTCTAAGGTCAAAAAACGAGGTATTTCCACATACCATGCATGATTGTATCTCCTCTTCGCCCCGCCTCTCATAAACGTGCGGATTCTTTACAAAGCTCATCGCTCTTAAAATCGAGGTGTGCTATGATTGGCCGGTTAACCAGTGCGTAGTGGTTAGTCGAATACTGCAAGCGTGTGACTGAAATGTAACGCCTCTTACCATATTTGGAACATCAGGTTCAAAAGCAAATGTACTGAAAGGTACGACACCTTACTTTTGGGAGGTCTTAGTCAAATCATACCACGAACTGACGTAGATTTGTGGGGGTGTGGTAACACGAGGCGTTTCAAGCAGTTCTGGGTGAGCATTCGCTTTTAGATAGAATGTATCTTTTGTTCCGACACTTTAATTTTTGCAATTTTACGTATCTAAAACATGCATGGGCAACTTACAACACCCCAAAGACTACATTTTTGTAGCTGTTTTTAGTGTGTATTGCTCTATTCGATGTTGCCACAGTGGCTGATTGTATTTGCATTACACATTAAAAGGCTATTCCCTCCTTAGCTTCGATGTATTTAGCTACATTAAGTTATTTGGTTGTGTAGCTAACTACATTTTTAAAAGAGCCGTTCCATTTTAGCTTAACCACTTCAAATTACGAGAAGTCCTTATCTTGGTAAACTGTGTCCTCAACGCAGTTAAAAAGAAACGATCTTATTTCTCTTTCTGTTTATATCTCCAAATTAGAAACACAAGTGTATATTTTACTGATGGGACGCACTCTGATAGCGGAGGCAATGTAATATCACTTCTGCTCCATCACATTTCTATTACCTCTTAACAAGATGATATCTTGCATGTTATTTTTCCGACTGCGGCTAGCCGTCTGAATATATATGATTTCTCTCCTCGTGCTCGCACGCTATTACTCCTCCACGAGTCTCATTTTGATCAGTTCCCATCTCCATGTGATGACCCCCCCTTTTATGACCTTTGAGAGCACACCATGTCCCCCGTGACCCACTATACCACGCCTGCAATTATCAGTCCTAATTACAGTATAGCTGCCATTGCAAAGAATTCTCAAAGAAGCGCTCTCTCACTCCCGACTGCGGAGAATGAGTGCGACGGAAAGACAGAGAGGAAGAGAACTAGAGAAAGGCTAATCGAGAAAGGAGAAGCGATAGAGAGAGAAATCTCTCTGCTTTGTCGACCCCTCAATGCGACCTGCTCCCAGAGGAAAGCAATTTAACGCTCTGCCGCTTCCAGAGCAGTATATCTGAATCACAAAATAACTTTAGATAAATTACAGGCGGCTACTTTTTACAGTTCCCTATCTCCAGTTTGAAGATCTGTAGGCTCACCTCAGCGGAGAGACAAAAACCACATAGCAGGGGGCCGTGGCACACTGTCACTAAGCAACGGTCGCCAAATTGAACACATAGAGATGCAATGGGTGGGAGGAAGTGGGAACGCAGCGTGCCGTCAGAAGAAGACAGCCAGAGTTCCATCCAAAAGGAGCCTTCACTTATGTTCCTCTCTTTCTCCTTATGTGAATGGTAAGCTCCGTCACCCTCTGAAATCACACCCACAGTTACAGTTGTGTACACACCCTGTAGTCTCGCAGCTTTAGGAAGAAAGAACTTCTGTAATCTCCGCAGAATCCGTGCTGAGAAACGCTTCAACACAGACACATCTGTCCCGACAAGTGCTTTCCGCAAATCTTTGCTTAGCTTTGCACAAACAGTCCTGGTTCTCCATTTGTTGTGTGCACGAAAGACCGAGCTTTGTCTATTTACCTTCCTTCTACCACTTTGGTCAGCTTCCAGAAACACGGAAGAATTCAATTACATGGTGACTGGGGCCTTGACACGGCCCGCTTCTATTTCAATCACCCAAAGTCGGGTATAAAAAGGTGCAGGGGATGTTGTGTTACCGATGTGTGTGTGCGTGTGCAGGGAACAGCCAATGAGCCGTGCACTGACACCAACAGGCCCACTGGGACCGCAGGCTGTAGAGGTACTGATCCTTGTTGCTTTGTACCAGAATTTGGGACACAAGTGATGAGATTGGACCCAGGGACACTGGAATGAGATAATTCTTACTTATTGGTTATTATCCAGGAATCGTATGCTTTTGGAAAGAATGTTTTTTAAAAAATGAAATGTGCTAATAAATATAAAGGTTCTGAAAGCATTCTTAAAACATTCTTTGCAGCAATGCCATAGAAAAACCGTTTGTGTTTGTGTCAAAGAAACCACAAGGTTCATAAAGGGACAGTTCACCAAAAATGAAAATTCTGTCAACATTACTCACCCTTGAGTTGTTCCGAATCTGATGAATGTCTTTCTTCGGATGAACACGTAAAGATATTTGGAAGAATGCTATTAACCAAATACACAAATGTCACTATTGACTACAATAGTAGGAAAAATTTAAATGGTAGTCAAAAGCGCAGCCAGAACGTTTTGCTTTCCTACGTTCTTCAAAATATCTTCTTTTGTGTTCAATAGAACAAACAGGAACTATAAAGCAATTTTTCCTGTCAATGGTGGCCAAGAATTGTTTAGTTACAAACAGTCTTCCAAATATCTTTCTCTGTGTTCATCAGAACAAGGAAATTGAATCAGATTTGGAGTAGTGAATGAAGACAGAATTTTCATTTCTGTTTGAACTGTTCCTTTAAAAAGACCATTTCTTTCCTTTAATAATCTTCTTTTTTAAACCTTTAGTCTGATGATAAAAACCTTTTACCAACAGAAAGGTTTTGCGGATGTTAAAAGTTGTTTTTAGGCAACAAAATTTTGTCAAATTTGGTTCCACCGTTATCATCCCACTAAAAAAAGAATACACCAAAACATTTTAAAAATGTACCGTGATGAAGCTGTAATTTTAATAAACAAAGACATTTTGTATGTGAAGCGTGATGTTAAATCCAAACTGAAAAATGACTAGATTTTTGTGTGGGAGAGCTGTATGGAAACTCAACTACACGACAATCACAATTTGTGGATGAGGTTACAGTTACAGCGTGTGTTAGGGAGCTGATCGACTGTCTGCCCACAACTAGGATACAGCGGTTGTCTGTCGGATGGAGGAGGAGATGACTACGATTATAACGCGTGCCACAAGTTTGTGAAATTTGTAAACAACACAGGAATAGGTAGGTTTGGTATATCCTTTTAAAACATTTTTTAAAGGTTCATATCATACACTTCTCATTATTTCATATTTCATCCCAAGTTAAAAATATTTTTTTAACACTGCTGTGCCTTTAATAACACACTCTTGATATGTGAAATGAGTAACATTGATTTGCTGTGGGCTGTGAGTTTGCTGTAAACTCCAATATTGCATTTAACTGCCCCGTCCTACAATAACAGCCACTCTGCAGTGCCTGCAATACACTGTGACAAAACAATCCAGAGAGAAATGTGGCTGTTACTGTCAGGCTGAAATGACCAGGGACAATGTTAAAAATAAACATCATCCTCTCATTTCCAGCCCTTGTGTCTTCGGAAAGGAAACGCAAAGTTCCGAGTGCTGGGCACTATGTTTGCATAACATTCTAAACTTTATAGACGGTTTAAAAGTAACAACATAAACAAACCTTACAGTGCATGCATCCTTTTGTGGCCCAAACTTAGCGTCCGGTACACATTCGCTAAGAATAGAGTCCCTGTAGATTATTTCTGAAAACAAGCAAAAGAAAAAACAAGTAAATTACATTATCTAGCAAGTTAAAAGTATGTTCAGCCAGTATTTTTTTTGGGTAACCAGAAGAAGAATCGTTACTCGGCTAAACTTATATGCGACATAAGTTACACAACCCATTTTACAATAAAATAATCAAATAAACATACAACAATAAAATAAATCAAATTTTATCAAATAAACATACTACAAATTTCAACAAAATGTTTATCTAATACAATTATTATACAATAAAATATGAAAATAAATTACAATAAATATCAACTGATTAAAATATAAATAATTATATTATTAACCAATTGCCATAGCGATCAAGAAACACAGATCGGAAGTTAACTTCGGGCCAGGCACGTGCAACCAATGAAACAATCTATACTCTTGTTTGTTCTTCTGGCGTTTCCAATTGCATCTCCATCCGTATCACATGACTGTGACTGGAAGGGTCGAAATTGAAATTTATCCTATAGCATTCAGATCTTGTCTCTTGACAGTATCATTCTAAATATTGCAAATACTCAGTTTCAATTAATCTTGCCAGGTCAATTCATGCTTAGCTTTGCGACGGGAGCAACATACCAGAATCCTGCATATCAAATTAAATACACTTTCTACCCTCGACATCTGTGCTTTCCTTTGAAAAGCGCAGACAGCCGATTTAAAATGCAAGGAAATATGAAAGTCATTCAGCGGCTCTATTTTCATTTCTATTTGAGTTAAAGAGGAGTTTACATGGCCCAACAGTTCCTGACCTTCCTCGTAAAAAGTATTTGAATGCAGCCCTGTGTGTAATTACCAATCGCGCTGTTGCGTTGCTCATCTAAGCACTCAGTAAACCTCTTTTAGAAAGGGAGCTGATAACCACCGCAAATGATTTACAGGAAGCCCCGGTGGGCTGATAGATTACAACAACAGCACGGAAGCACAGGAAGACTGTCAGGAAGACAAAGGAAAAAGGTTGTTATGTCAAGAAAACTGACTGACGACAAAAAGCGCTGCGGCGATAATTTATTCAGCGCGAGCTACAGAAGGTTTGTGATAGCTGCCATATTACTGTGGCAATAACAGACCCTGTTAATGTATTCCGTCTCAGGCATTGCCTGGGGACAATGTTTTTATGTCACCAGTCAGGAACTGCTGTTGCCGCCACGATTGAACAGACTGTCTTGCGTGCGGAGAGACGGAGAGCCATGTGAGCCCTCCTGGTGCTTTAGAGCGTGTGCATATTCTCCGGGCCGCTCTCCGGCTGGGCTGAGGGTATATCCATCAACGGAGGTCTCCGATCTGGGTGAGGTGTATAAGCAGGCAGCAGCGGCGTAGACGCTGCATTCCCATGCTGTTGTAATATGCATCACATTTCTTTATTCCCCAGCGGGTCCACTGTCCTGGATGATTGAGCGGCCGTTTGTCTAAAAAGAGGCAAGATCATTTAACAGCCATTCTTAAGAGTTCCCCGGGGGATTCGCTTTTCTCTGCATGTATTCTGCCCAATTTATGCATAAAAGTGTTTTGTTTCAGATTTAGGGTCCTAATGCATTAAGCACATGCATGCATATGGGACAGGCTGTGCTTTATAATCTTTTTAAGATTTAGAATTTCAAAATCCTAAAACCTAATGTTTTATTGGAATTTTTTTAATCAGAGTTTTGGATTGGCGTGTATGCTATATTTATCCGTAACACGTATTATTATATAAGACCTCCTTTAAATGCGATATTTCAGCAAAGATAGGAGGCTCCCTAATGAACTCTCTTTCTGTCTGTCTCTCTCTCTCTTTTTTTATCCACTGCCAGACTTTTAGCAAGACTCCAGGCTGCCATCTCCTCATATCAGACCTCATACAGCCTGCCAGGCTACTGTCAGACTCTACATTCACCACACTGTAACAGAGCCACTTCGTGCTCACATCTTCACACACATGATCCCTCTCTATTCCATTGTAAGGATTATTATGAGTTTTAAGACGTGTCACATCGCCCATTATGTCTTTTATTTTTATCAGGGTCTAAAGCTTCATTCATTTTAGAATCCTGGTCATTTGTTGTCCCCAAACCATTAACATCCACTTTAAAATATCCTTCATAATCTGTATCATCAATACTTAATGATGGCTTCAATATGTCCACCCACTCTGAAGTGAAGGGTTTTAGAATAATCACTCTCAGCATATGAAGTCGTTTATTGTTTAAATGTGTCTTGGAAATCCAATTAATGTCCTGTTAGAACCTGATCCCTAACAACTTCAAAAATAAATGCAATAAAGTGAAAAACAAGATACTTGGTGTATCTCAAATGACTATTACAGCACATCATTAATCTAGTGCCTAATTTAGTTACATTAAGTACTACACAAACCTAAAATTCTATTTAAGTGCCAAATTAAATTTAAATCAAAAAAGATTAGTTTTCAAGAAAAAGCCATTAAGTATCCAGATGCATTTTTAAAAGCTAAAAACCTTAATATTCCGTACAACTGCCTAAAAGGTCTATCCGACTCATGCACATATAGACAGACAATTAAAAAACAGTAAATGTGTCATGTGTAAACGCCTACATTCAAACTCAATCGCATAATGGATTGTCACTTTTTAAAATATGAATTCAATAAGTCTGCTAAGTGCATAATGCACAAATTCAGTTCATGATGCTTTTCAAATATTGATCAGTGCAATTCACTGTAGTTAAATTGATTATCGGCATATCATGTAATGTGTTTGACAGTCAGAGAAATCTTGGAAAAGCTCAATGAAATAAAATTCAATGAAGCGGAATAACATTGATATGAAATGATATGAAGAAATAACAAGGGAACATCGATACAGTGCACTGTGACTGCAAATAGTTAACATGGCAAAGTTCCAACTTTCTTGAACTTCTTAAGGGGGTGAAACTGAGCCGAGAAAGCTCTGGAGATGCCAGAAGTGATAATGAGTTATATTTTAAGAACATTACATTTGTCAAGAATATTTAACAGCACATGTTGTTGATGAACCATCAAGGGCTTCTATCTTATTAATGGTGCATGGAAAAAGGGTGTTATTAAGATTTCAGAACAGGAATGTGACATCATTTACCACACCACACAAAACGGAATACACAAGCACTTTGTAATTGGGCGCATCACAAGAAAACAGAAGCTTTCAATCAAATTAGCAATGTAGATGAATATGGGGGCTGGGCAGGAACACATCTGAACCGCAATTATGTAGAATTCTCATCAGATGGGACAATCATACATCTTTTTCTCATCAGCTGAGCATAAGGAGCTCCAGGCACAAAAACACACACGGCGATGAGAGCAGCACCCATTAATAGAGTTTTTTTCATTGGGTAAATTCAAGATCCTGCAGCACCTAATCCATCTCCTGCTTATGAAATGGCAATAATTATGCGGCGCATCAATTACGTATCGTATAGGCTGCGCGCCGTATCTATCAAAGCATTGGCAATGGCGTTCGAATCAATAAGCGGATAATTATAAGCATTTTTAAGCGAGCATCACTGAAGATGCTGGGAGATACTGTAAAAACCCTGAAGCAAGGACTTCAAAAATCAATAGCGAATGCAATATACTGTATATCCTTTCATTACGAATGGATTTCTCTTGGAGTTCCACCAGCAAAAAGTTCAGATGTACCTTGCGGGGCAACGCTTACAGCTGACATCCCTGACTTGATACAAAACAGTACGTACAGTATAAACCTCAAGGTGACTTGTACTAGTGTGAATAACCTTTTGAGTCAATGAATGACCAAAAATAACCTTTCAAAACTTAACCAGGACTAGAATTACCAGGACATCTGTGTTTTCATTTCAAGAGCTTGAAAGAACCGTGAATAATAAAATGAGCCTTCTGCCACGCAGTCTCGTAATCCACCCTATTTTCTCTATTAATTTCAATAATTGTATAATTTGAGCTTTAAAACACACTCTCTAAACATCAAACACCAAAGATTAATTTGGAGAAAGCAATAAGATTTGAAATCCCAAACAGGCTGAAAGTAATAAGCACAGACAAGAGAAACAGAAGCTAAATCCACAGAGAAATAAAACACTTTTTTAGTATTTGCTTTGAATGATTCTTTCCTTGTTTTTATGAGGATGCGTATGCATGTTGCAAATATGTTCTCAATTACTTTTAATTGTGTTCTATTGTGTTATGATGGTGTCATGGGTAATTGAGAAAATTGGCTTTTTGAAATTGCGGAATACGTGTGTTTGGAGCGCTTTAGCACAAAGTTGGCAGTTAATAGAGAACCCTTTAGGCCTTTTCATAGAGTGCATTCCCTTTCGCCTTTCCCTCCTCCACTTCCTCTGGCGATGGCTGCCTCCCATGAAGCTGTAATGTATGAGATTTGTCAGTGTCAATTTTACAGCTAATCTTTCTGGTCCACCTAGGCCCTCCCCTTCCCCGCCCATTAATTCTGTAGCCTTGTACACCAGATAGCGGAGAGAAGAGAGAGAGAGATGTCTGTGCTCTCTCTGTAGACACCTGTGAAAGGTTTGTTGGGTATTGTTGTGGAAAATGTTGATATTCAAGCTCAAAAAATTGCTCAGACAAGGAAGGTCCAGGTGTCAAAGTTTCAACTTTATTTGTACAAGTCAAACAAAGTGAGATGTTCCAAGTCCCCAAAACATCTGAAAACTTGGTGTTTTCCAGCCTCTACTTATAGTGAAACTTTTCAAAGGTGAACCAATCAGGTAATTACCCGTTATCTCTTATTTTTTATCATCCTAACTGTCCTTGTCTGCCACCATTATCTTTAGGCAACAAGGTTTCATGTCTAATAGTGGAATCTCAACCTTGACTTAATTTTTAAAAAATAAGTTGTGCCATCTGGCTTTTCAAAAATGAGCTGTGTTATAATTTATTTGGGTCTGGCCTTCACACCATCCCTGGATTTTGTATTACTGAAAATGATTAAAATAGTTCATAAAATCAAGAATCATGCATAAACGTATTGATTATATCATTCAAACAATCTTATCGTTCCAATACTCATCTCTAAGTTAATGTGATTTCTGATCTACTAACACGTCTTTGTTACAAACATTCCTATGAATACTTCTTTATAATCGGGGTAAATAAAAAGCCCCATAGTACACAGAATATGATCAGAATTATACACAATAGTATCAGCTAGTGAAGTTGTATGTGCCCATTCCCCGCAAAACACTCCAAAAAGTTAGTTGAAGAACGAACAGAATACAATCACATCAAAGATTTTGTGTTACTAGATTGGACACCAGGTGCGAATATTGAACGTCCACCAGCCACCGAGCAGATCTATAGATAAAAACTTTCTTTTTGCAAATTGCCAAGAACCCAGGATCAATTTCTCACAAACATAATATTCCAGTCCTGAAGACTGTGTTTGCAGAGATCGAAACCGGCCAGTCGCTTTCCTTGATAAATTACACATCTGCAAGAGCATCGTACGACCTGATGAAAATCTAGGTCTATTGATCGGCAAGCTTTGAGAATGCAAAAACTTTCAAAACACAATATACAATTTCCTACCACTTAGAAACTCAAATACGCAATTCAATAGACGTTTACACACAAACAAACACATTGTCTCTATCAGCTTGTGTAGTTAGGGTGAACCGAGCTAATGCAGCAGTGAGTCACACAGCTAACATGTACCTGCCCCAGAAGAACTACCTAACAAGACTTGGATGAAAGGAACAAAGCCTTATTCATGCGTAAAATAAATCTGTAGAACGGCTGTTGATACAATGATTAAATTCATACTGTGATGACTTTCAATATATTCATGTTTGCCTTTGATTTTAATCAGTGCATGTTTCCAATCTAGTTATTTACCACATGCCTAAATTAAAATGAGTGGATAAAGCAAAACAGTTTGATCTCTAACAATAAACAGAATGAAAACAGCCCCAAAAGCGCAGAACTGCACACCTATTCAAAACAATGTCATCAAAGTTAAAACCTGAAAATGAACATTCTGTCACTGTCTACTCGTTCTCACGTCATTCAATTTCATGATTTTGCCTTGGAACACAAAAGGTTTCCTTGGAATACAATTGTGAGTTATAATGCAATGCTAAGGGAACACAAAGCAACACATGCAATCGAATTAGGTATACCGAACAAACACTGTCCTCGTACATTGTATATGGAAAATGTGTGCAAGACATTTTTAAAAGCATCTATCTTGACTCAAGGAGTTTATGTGCCATTTGTATTCCGTACCCACCAATAAATGAAAAATAACACCAGAGGCTGAGGCAAATATGCGCTTAGCGGCCACTGAACTGCGTCTAATCCACATGTAAACAGCCCCAGTCAGTGGGAACCACTAACATTTACACGTTCAGCATTCAGCAACCGTACAAGCATTTTATACGGCAGATAAATTTGCATTTTGCTCTGAAAGGTCATTGCTCTTTTCTCTCACTGTGCTGTTTTCAGTTATACAGAAAGACAAATGTCAACCTGTCTATGAGACGTCCTAAACCCCCCATTGCCATCCACACGCGCACGCACATGTGCAACATTTGTATTTTACAGCAGATCGATACAGCCTGGACAATACACATTAGTTAGTGCTCAACTCTGAAAAGATGCCATTTTCAAGGACCATGTAGAAAAGTGTGTCCATTAAAATTAGACTTGATGGATGGTCAATGATGCGTGAAAGCGGTTTAGTACTTTTCCTCAAGGCAGTAGACTGTTCGGATTAAGATTTCCCAATCTATAAAGTTCAATAACAAACAAGTTATTTGAATTATTATTCACATTAATAAAGAATAACGCTGTCCATCTCATACTGCATATTTTAAGAGCTGTCATGACACACACAATTCCTCAGACAACCATCAAAAGCAGCTATTTTAAGGCAATTTCAGCAAAACAGACCAACAGAGGGCTCCTGCGGCTTTTACATATAATGAATGTGAAGTCCTGTGTTGCTTAACTAGCAGCACCAGATAAACTATATGCTGAACCTTACAAACCCCTGGGATCAGCAATATTCCTCACACATCCAACGAAGACTTTCTGCCTGCTGTCCAATTAAGAGAAAACAGTTCCACAAACATGTTTTTGAACAGTATATAGCAATATGTGAGAAAATTGCAAGCTATTCGCAAAAAGTCTGGTGATGTTCGGAAAGCACTCAATGTTGAAGGCTTAAAATATATATGTAGAGTTTGGTTCCAAAATGAGATAACTCCGTTAAGAATAAAATCTAAAATCATGTTTTTATTATGTTATCATGTTTATAGTGTTTTATGTGTTAGTTAGCTGTATCTTGTTATTATGGCTTTAATCAAAACAAACAAACTGGAGTTTGATTGATATTAATTGGAATGCACAATAAAAAAACATGACTTTTGAGTTATTTTATTTTGGAACCAAGTCATGTCCACACGTACAAAATGGTTTGCAATCTAAACACAATCCTTAAAGTCCCAGTGAAATAAAAAATTACAATGCATATTTTGTCGTGAAATATTGCAGCGTTTATTTTAAATAGTTTATCAATGTGGGTCATTCTCTTCTAAAAATTTGTGTAATCTTAAATTAAAATCTGAAAATGTACATCCTAGATGGCTTGTGCGGAGTATCCATTAGCTCCTTCCATTAAACTGTTTTAATACATCCAATTAAATTGCAGAAAAAGACGAAAGCCACACCCAATCGTTTTTTCATTAGAATTTGAAATTCACTTGGAAGTAAAAAACAATCGCAACTTCTAGTCATCAAACATTTTAAACATGAAAAAAATTGCAATTAAGTAACGACTCACATCCCACAATACTTTTCCACTTTTGTTTGTTTGTTATACATGCCAGTATATATATAAAACCATTTTAACCAAAACCCATTGTTTTCTATTGTATCGATTGTCAGGGATTGGGAAAGGTAGAACCCAAGTGCAGGCAGACTCAGAGGTTAGGGGAATAACAGGGACTTTATTTATACAAACAAGACTGAAGAGGCAAAACAAAAACCCACGAGGGGGAAAACAGGACAGGATAACTTTAACAGAAATCAAAGACAAGGACTCACTAGACTACAAACACTTAGGATGACACTAAACTAAACTTATAGAACGCGAGGTAATATTAACAAGGGATATAGATATTACAGAACAAAAGACAGGGGGTAACTCACACGACAGAATTCCAGCAACAAGGCAGAAGTTTGCTTACAAGGACAGAGTACAGGGAACGAGGTATAGTACCGTAACATCAAACAATCCAAGAGCACAAGACAATAGACAAGAGGGTGTTTTAAAGGGAAACGAACATAGGATAATTGGCAAGGGACAGGTGTGGGTAATGAAACACTAATGGTAAGGTAACAAGGAAACGAGATGGAGGGAAAACACAGACAAGACATGAGAAGGCGCATGTCAGCCAATATGTAAGCAAAGACATGTCCTACTCACACAAAACCCAAGGACTTATGCCATGACTCCATTGCAAGACAAGAATAACCATGACATGATAGTGGAATCATGACATAAGCCCCCCCCCAAATGGACACCACCAGGTGTTCATCAAGGGGCAGACTAACAGGACAAGACAGACTGGGATACAGACAAGACCAGACAAAACATGGTAAACAAGATCAAAGGCATACAAGACAAAATGACCCACGGGTTGGGGTGGGCCAATAAAAATAACAAACATGGGAGGGGGGGTGGGGGCAAACAAGATAACATAGGAAGTCCAGAAGGGGGAGGGCTGGGTGGGGAAGTTCCAGCCCTTGGGGACGCGCCAGGGCGCGGAGCCCCAGGGGGCTTGACAGGGGTAGTCCTGGGGGGAACTGTTCTTGTCCCCTGCAGGACTGCTGGGCTGGACCATGGCTGGGCAGCCGGACTTGACGGCGGCGGCTGGGCAGCCGGACTTGACGGCGGCGGCTGGGCAGCCGGACTTGACGGCGGCGGCTGGGCAGCCGGACTTGACGGCGGCGGCTGGGCAGCCGGACTTGACGGCGGCGGCTGGGCAGCCGGACTTGACGGCGGCGGCTGGGCAGCCGGACTTGACGGCGGCGGCTGGGCAGCCGGACTTGACGGCGGCGGCTGGGCAGCCGGACTTGACGGCGGCGGCTGGGCAGCCGGACTTGACGGCGGCGGCTGGGCAGCCGGACTTGACGGCGGCGGCTGGGCAGCCGGACTTGACGGCGGCGGCTGGGCAGCCGGACTTGACGGCGGCGGCTGGGCAGCCGGACTTGACGGCGGCGGCTGGGCAGCCGGACTTGACGGCGGCGGCTGGGCAGCCGGACTTGACGGCGGCGGCTGGGCAGCCGGACTTGACGGCGGCGGCTGGGCAGCCGGACTTGACGGCGGCGGCTGGGCAGCCGGACTTGACGGCGGCGGCTGGGCAGCCGGACTTGACGGCGGCGGCTGGGCAGCCGGACTTGACGGCGGCGGCTGGGCAGCCGGACTTGACGGCGGCGGCTGGGCAGCCGGACTTGACGGCGGCGGCTGGGCAGCCGGACTTGACGGCGGCGGCTGGGCAGCCGGACTTGACGGCGGCGGCTGGGCAGCCGGACTTGACGGCGGCGGCTGGGCAGCCGGACTTGACGGCGGCGGCTGGGCAGCCGGACTTGACGGCGGCGGCTGGGCAGCCGGACTTGACGGCGGCGGCTGGGCAGCCGGACTTGACGGCGGCGGCTGGGCAGCCGGACTTGACGGCGGCGGCTGGGCAGCCGGACTTGACGGCGGCGGCTGGGCAGCCGGACTTGACGGCGGCGGCTGGGCAGCCGGACTTGACGGCGGCGGCTGGGCAGCCGGACTTGACGGCGGCGGCTGGGCAGCCGGACTTGACGGCGGCGGCTGGGCAGCCGGACTTGACGGCGGCGGCTGGGCAGCCGGACTTGACGGCGGCGGCTGGGCAGCCGGACTTGTTTCCGGCTCCTGGACCGGGCTTGGTTCCGGCTCCTGGGAGGAATCTGCGGCCGGGCTGGACGCTCGGACCGTCCCCTCCCCACGGTGCCCCCCCAAAAAATATTTGGGGTTTGACACAACCGGACTCGGGACCACCGGACTCGGGACCACCGGACTCGGGACCACCGGACTCGGGACCACCGGACTCGGGACCACCGGACTCGGGACCACCGGACTCGGGACCACCGGACTCGGGACCACCGGACTCGGGACCACCGGACTCGGGACCACCGGACTCGGGACCACCGGACTCGGGACCACCGGACTCGGGACCACCGGACTCGGGACCACCGGACTCGGGACCACCGGACTCGGGACCACCGGACTCGGGACCACCGGACTCGGGACCACCGGACTCGGGACCACCGGACTCGGGACCACCGGACTCGGGACCACCGGACTCGGGACCACCGGACTCGGGACCACCGGACTCGGGACCACCGGACTCGGGACCACCGGACTCGGGACCACCGGACTCGGGACCACCGGACTCGGCTGCCCTCCCCTCCTCGGCTTCTTCTTCCTTGAGCGGCCCACAGGATGTGCAGCCGACGGCTGAGATGTGGTGGAAGAGATGGTTTGCTCCGTGCTGGAGGAGTCGGACGGGGAGTCCCACGACTCCCTTCGTTGACGTCGTCCACGGAGACTAGTGGGTGGTGGAGAGGATGCGGACAGTGGGGAGAGGCCCATGACCCCTATTTGCAGGGTCTGGTCCTCTGGGATGGAGATTAAAGTGGAGCTTGGCGGGTCTGGAAGGTCCTTGGAGGTGAGGTCAACGACCAGCTCCTTGAAGGAACCTCGGACCATCCTCTCTCGATCCTCCAGTGATGGCGGGTTGACCAGACCCGCTAGAAAGAAGGCGTTCATGATGGCCTCTGGAAGAAAACCCCTCCTTCTTATAGACGTCTGGGCGTACTCTGCGACAGTCCGATCGCCCTGTGGAGGAAATGGGCCATTTCCCCCTTGGATCCTGGTAGTGGTAGTCTGCCACCAATCGGCCAGCTCCCGTTGGGTAGAGGCTGAGAAGCTGCCTGCTGGGTTCATAATTTGGCTCTTGGATTCTGTCAGGGATTGGGAAAGGTAGAACCCAAGTGCAGGCAGACTCAGAGGTTAGGGGAATAACAGGGACTTTATTTATACAAACAAGACTGAAGAGGCAAAACAAAAACCCACGAGGGGGAAAACAGGACAGGATAACTTTAACAGAAATCAAAGACAAGGACTCACTAGACTACAAACACTTAGGATGACACTAAACTAAACTTATAGAACGCGAGGTAATATTAACAAGGGATATAGATATTACAGAACAAAAGACAGGGGGTAACTCACACGACAGAATTCCAGCAACAAGGCAGAAGTTTGCTTACAAGGACAGAGTACAGGGAACGAGGTATAGTACCGTAACATCAAACAATCCAAGAGCACAAGACAATAGACAAGAGGGTGTTTTAAAGGGAAACGAACATAGGATAATTGGCAAGGGACAGGTGTGGGTAATGAAACACTAATGGTAAGGTAACAAGGAAACGAGATGGAGGGAAAACACAGACAAGACATGAGAAGGCGCATGTCAGCCAATATGTAAGCAAAGACATGTCCTACTCACACAAAACCCAAGGACTTATGCCATGACTCCATTGCAAGACAAGAATAACCATGACATGATAGTGGAATCATGACAATCGATACAAAAGCAATGAGACATTTCTCAAAATATCTCCTTTTGTGTTCCCCAGAAG
Source organism: Triplophysa dalaica (assembly GCF_015846415.1). Lineage (NCBI taxonomy): Eukaryota > Metazoa > Chordata > Actinopteri > Cypriniformes > Nemacheilidae > Triplophysa > Triplophysa dalaica. Next base: position 6,604,599 of record NC_079555.1, read on the forward strand.
AAGGTCAATCAGTCATACAACATGAGGGTGAACTATCCCTTTAAGTTTCATAAATGTCAAGATCTACATCAAATATTATGGGAAACAGCAAAATCATTTTTCAATACTAACAATTTGTTTTCAATGGTGAAACTGAATGTAAGCTTTAAAAAAGAGATGTGTAAAATTTTGTGGCAGGTGGAGAAAAGCTGACCTGGCGTAACCCACTTCTCCCTGATTTATGGTGGTGGCCTGCCCTGTAGACGCTGCTTTGCCCTGGACGTCATCAATCTTTCCAGATCTCCGATAAGAGCAATCAGCTACACCCTGATCCAGCACCAGACCGCTGCACACTCTTGAACATTCACCCAAACCTCAGCTAAGCTTCAAATCACAATGACCTTGTGATTCCATTTCCATTAACTCATGTAATGTGACATACAGTAAGCGAACCTGGATACTTAATGAAGAAAAAAATGTAGGGCAGGACTTTTTCCACTGGCTAAAGACTGCATCATGAGAAGTAGACATTTAATAACAGGCAGCACATCTGGATGGAGGTAAAGGCCTGAAAAATCTAAATCTTTGGTGGTGTCACAGTAAAAAAAAGAAAATTAGAGGAAATTAGAACTTTTTCTTTTCTTCTGTTTTTTATTTTATCATTAGTTTAATGTTTTTTTCCCCCTGAAAAACATCATAACCGGTTTGAACCATGAGAATTTCACATCTGTTTATTTGCTAGATGTGAACTCTGTCAATGCATTGGGGGTTTAACAAACATCAAAGGCGGGGCAGGAGAGAAAAGAGTGTAAACTTGAGAGAGGAGGGATTTCCTATTCAGAATTTAGCAGTGTAACAGTGTAAACACTGAAGGTTTGTGTACACAAAGACGTGCTTACAATAGATTTGGTGTATTCATGAGAAAGAAAGGGGAGGAGGGAGTGATGTGAGAAATACTTAGCCAAATGCCAGTCATATGGTGTGACGAGAAAAATCTAGGGAAAAAGCTAACCATAAAGCTATAAATCTCTCTTATGCTCTTTTATATCATATAAAATAATAATCCATTGTTTTCTCAATTTTTGCTGTCACACCATAGGACGTGGTTTATTTGTCAACTACCCATGTGCAATAACTAACTATAGCATGAGCAGTCACCAGCTTCTCCACCAAGCAATTCCAACATTACAATCAAAACCATATAAGCTCTTAAAGAATGTATTTGTTACCAACATATTGAACCATCTCTTTATATTTTCCTAAACAATAATGATAGAGTCCAGGCATCAGTATATACATGTTTTCTATTTAAAATGAGGGAAAATACATTTTAAAGTCAGCATGAAATTAAAAATTCTAATTGTTTTACACAACGGTCCAGTTTTTATTAGAAATAATTTATTCGTGCGCATCATTATTTAAAAAAATGAATTTGCACTTGTAATCTTTCAATCAAAAACGTTAACCTCCTCCCCCTCTCGCAACGACCTTTCTTCACTTCTGGTCATGAGGTATGGGTGAGGGCGGGGCTGCAATGACAGATTGCAAATCTTTCACATTTTAATGATGCAATCAGTTGTTTGTGGGTGAAAATCAAGTCCCGCCCTAGCATTATAAACCTGCCTTAACCAACCGGGATATTCACTCAAGATCTGCAGGGATAGGTTTGACAGTTCAACATATAACCCAATTTCTCAAAACAGTCAGCTGTAGGTGGTCCTCACTAGCGAAAGGGAGCCTTAAATTGGCCAAACCATGGTTTGTGTAAGGGTCAGGCTTACGGGTAGGGGCAGGGGATAGATATCATTAGCCTGGTATAAAAAGCATGGAAGTATATGAGATGTCCTCACTAATATAGTGAAAGTTCCATGTATGTGTGTGTGTGCGTAGCTCCCCACCTGCCTAAATGATCTCCATGACTCACACAGGAGCAGATAATTGGCTCACAAAAAGTGCAGCAAACATTCATCATAATGGCAATGGCATATAGTAGCGAGCAGACACTCTCAATCCGTCTCCTACAGTCTTCCTCTCTAATATGCACTCTTTTTGTGTCTCTGTCTGTATGCCCTGTTCTTCATTCTCTTTCCTCCTATTCCACCAGATTTGGGCTTAAAGACACAGTGCTCATCTGGCCCCTGTGGATTTTAGCATCAACTCTGACAGGAGCCGAGAATTACACCTTGCCGTTGCATAATTGGTATCAATAATTCAATCTATTTAAGCACCGGCAAATGCAAATGTGTGTCTAGAAGATCAGACACAGGGAGGCAGGGGTCAGTTAGGTGGGTTCAAGCTGACCCAATCAACCCGCCAGTCTTCAAACCCTCACAGTCCTCGTTCGTATCGTTTCAGGTACGCTAATTTGTCCCGGGGACACACAAACGACAACAAGTTTATTTTTGAACAGGCATGTGGGGCTCCGCAATCTAAAGAACTGTCACCGGAGCTGGCTCTTCAATAAATAACAGATTTCGATATCCCACCCCCATGACAAACACACTGTTTTGCCTTTGTTCTCTCTTTTGCGCCATGTTTCAAACAGAACTTTAGAGTTTTTTTTTTCTGAGTCGAGATGACTGCTCAGTGCCGACAGACTGCCTATTACCAGACATTACAATCTCCACTGTCTGAACATCTCTCTCCCCCAGATCTCCTGAATATCTACTTGTTTTTGTTGAGGTAATGAAACGGAAAAGAGAAGTAATGAAACGTCTCTGTGCGAGAAATGTTAGAGTGGCGTTTTATTACATTCAGCCATAATAATACGGACACTAAAGTAGTATATAAGTGAACTTACAATCTAAAAATCCCTTCACTGAGAAAGCAAGGACATTTTGGCGATCCATCTCTCCTGTTGACTATCACCTAAAGGCACACATGTCAGAATGAAGAAAGTTTGAAAAGCAAGAGCTCCTCTGAGCATGCTCTCCATACTCCTTTCATGTGTGCCAGTACTCAAACCCCCTCAAGGCTGGAAAGTCTAATGCATGGAAATAATGTGCTCCGTAATGGACCATCTTTTATAGACTGAATATATTTTACTGTTCATGCAAACACATGATGCAGGCTGCATTGAAAACAATATAACCTTGGAACTGAAACTGCATAAATAAACATAGATGTGAAATGAAAATCAGTAACATTTCATGACAAAACGGTCCATCTTCCAGCGAGATAAATGGCTGATGCCTCTGAAGCACATTGTTTACTTCGAAAGTAAGGGGGGGGATCTGTTTGCAGAACAAGATAAATGAAAACAACACTTTAAACCTGTCAAGCCGAGCAATGTTAGATTTTTAAGAAATTCTGATTGCGGCATGAAGCCGATGTTGGCACTGCTTATGCAAAATAAAGCCAAAAAAAAACACTGGCACAAGAGTAAAACAAAACAGAAATAAATACCAGGGAATAATTGCATGTAAGCCAGGTATACATAAGCCAACTAGCCGAAAGTTTGTATTTTGATACTGCAGCTAAACCAGTAAATAATCACAGTGAGACATCACAACCTGTCAGTCAAATGACCAGCACTAAATAAGTCACGCTGATGAGTCAGATACAATGAGTCACCAAATCACAACACTACTGTGTTTGACCGAAACAACTGTCTGTCTCTGCCGCACAGAATGCAAACCACCTTTAAAAGGGAAAAATACACACAGCTTATCATTCAGCATCTTAACTCCTTGTCTAATTTCAAGGCAGCTAAGAGAATCTATGATTTCTAATCTAACTGGCGTAATCACATTTTATATAATCATAATTGTCCTTAATACGCAAATCAATTAATTTCCTTTACACAATTACAATAAACATGATCATCATTTAATTGTTGCCCTTCGTGTTGGCATTCAGCACTGAAAACAACACAATCATGAATAACATAATTATCACAGCCTTATTTTATTATCCATGCACAAGAAGCAAGAACAATGTGCTGGATGACATCGCAAGAAACAGCACATTTAATCTAGACCAAAAAGCACAAGTGAAGATTATAGAACCATGGCTTTATCACTTTATTTTAAATCAAGCATTAGAAAGTGAATTACTTAAATTAAATATGAACTTAAAGGGATAGTTCAACAAAAAAATCACCCTCAAGTTGCTGTATTACTTTGTTCAGCTGACCAACAAACAAAGATATTTGGAAGAATGATAGCAATTTTTAGTTCTGATAAATCACTGACCACCATACTAGGAACATTTAAAATAGTAGTTCTACGTGTCCCAGAATTGTTTGCTTTCCTAAATTCTTTGTTCATCTGTTCAACTGAATGAGAAAAAAAACATATACAATATGTTTTCTACAATGGTAGTGAATGATGTCCCCGAAATGAAAATTGCTAACATTCTTCCAAATATCTTCCTTTGTGTTCAACAGAACAAAGAAATGGGTAGCACTTTATTTTACAGTCCTGTTACCCATGTACATACTGTGTAGTTGTTATACTATCTATTATAACTGGGTAATGACTAGGAACTAAACCTGACCCTACCCCTAAACCTAACCCTATCCCATGTAGTTACATTAAATACCCAGTACTTTCTTAGGCAAGTACACTATAGGTACATCTACTGTAAATAAAATGCAACGAAGAAATGTATACAGGTCTGGAACAACTTGAGGGCGAGTAAATGGTGACAGAATTTTCATTTTGGGGTGAACTATCCCCTTAAATCTACAGCCAACGGACCGAAAACAGTCATGAGCTCGTAAACTCAAGTTAATTCAATAGCGTCAAACTGGAAGTAACAAATGCCTCAAAATGCATTTACGCCCAACTAAAAATAAATATTTCAGCTTTAAATCTAAAGCAGAGACAGATTGTAAAACCAGCAAAAAAACAAAACATTTCACAGACACTAACAAATCAGGCTTTGGCTTCAAATTTCACAACAAAGCCTGTTTGTGCCGTTAAACGACGTCATTGTTGCCCACAAAATATCGCTTGCTAACTCTGACAGATGGCACGTATTCCGCCCACTTTCCTCTCTCGACACTCTTCTGTGATTCTGACTCTTCCTCAGCCTCTCTCAGGCTGCATTCATCAAAACCACCGAGCCAAAACCCTGCCTCTTCTTCCTCATGCAAAGAAAATTTAATTCACCTGTCCTGAGAGTAATTTCACCTTTCACAGTGTTGAAGACAGACACAATTAGTGCCCGCACATGCATCAAATCGGCAGCGTTACGGCTGAACCTGGCACACCCAGGCAACACCTTAACCTTGTTAAATCACACCCTTAAACAGAAAACAGGAGAAATCCCAGATGAGGTTACAGTAATAACCTGTGTCTGTGATCTGACCAATCAGAGGAAACACTCGAGCGGTGAATACACGTGATTGTGGGGCGAGCTAATGTTGACACACCGTTCCAACCCTCTACACTTATTCACGGGGACCTTAATACTCGGCTGTGGTCAGAGCTTGACATTCCCATGTCAGAGCATATCTAGTGGATTAAAATAGGAGAGCTAATTACCATTTACCTCTGCAGGAACACGGCTGGATGTGGGGATTCTGGCTTACGTAATGCGTGTAATTGTCTGTTGAATAATGCCAGCCCACGCTCTTTATGTCTGACTCGGCTCACTCAGTCATGAAAAGACACTCGCTGGATGCTGCGGTTTAAGCCTTCCGAGGAACGCTAAGTGCTGATGTGGGTCCCCCTTTATTGGGTGAAAGGCAGTTTATTAAACTCCCACCGGTACAATTAAACTGTTGAACTTTGTCTATGGTAAACATATACATTAGTGCACAGACAATTGTTTGGTCCTGTCTCAACGCCACCCTTACAATCCCTCTGAGGGTCCGTGATCTAATGTTGCTTTGACTGTTAGTATTGGTCTGCTGTGGAGACAATGTTCTTTTCGAGGGCACATAGCAGCCGTAAAGAGGCTGACACCTAAAATGACAAATCGGACACCCTGTGGTTTTGTGAATTTCAAAGACATATGCACACAACAGCTCTTGCGAGTACACATCATGTGCCATTCAAGACAGGACATTTTTTCTTAGAGGAAAAATAGGATTAGTATACGGATTGACTGAAGTTTGTGTTTAAATAGCACTTTACAGGCGTCGAATATAACACTTAAGTGCACTTAAAATATATATGGAACATTTTCTCTCAAGAAGCTTTTTGTTGGTGCCGTGCTACAAATAACTGCATTTCCTTTTAAGTATACAGGACGGATAAATGCAACTAATTTACAGCTCCACATCCACTCTTGCAGTCGTTTGCCAAAATTGCTATTGTCTGTACTATTATTTCTCAATTTTACCCATCTGGAAAAAAAGGCCAAGATAACGTGTGAGTACAGAACATCCCTATACTACTAATGAAGGCTTAGTAGATGTTATAGTCTTCTGCGAATCCTGGACAAAAGGGAGCTATAGTTCTGTGTGAAATGAAAGTAAAGTCGTAAGCCCTTCTTTTATTTAATCTCAATCTCTCTGAGACTTTTTCTCTCACAAAAGGGCTTTACTGCATGTAAAATACTATTCTCATTAGAGATGTTCACTCTGAGCTACCTCTTCACGTTCAACAGTCTAGGAGGGCTGAGATGCATTAAACATGGGTTTCAAATGTAAAGTCCTGCTTTATGTATGAATTGGTAACACCGCCAACAGGTCAAAAGTATTGAAGACACAATAGGAAGACTGCAAAAGAAATACCTCACGAGCCACCCATCTGTTTCTGTAATGATATCCATTCATCATGATGCCGCTGTTCACTGACTTATCGTAATATCTTAATAAGCATTTCATCTTTCCAACGATAAAGATCACAGGTAACCTATGAGGTACTGAAAACATATTATACAAAGATTTCCTTGAATAAAACAATTTAACAAAAAAGTATTGAATGTGAAGTTGTTAAATAAAACCTGGATGTTTTGTTGCCTTGTGTGAAATCTCTTGAATGGCATTAAGTATTGAGTGCATTCAGCATGATTGTATCTGTTGTAATGAATGATTTACCCCACTAGGGGAGGAACTATTGGTCCAAAGGGCTTAAATGATTGCAGATGCTGCTCTGAGTTTGTGACAGGACATTGCCTAGCCTAGGCTACATGTAAAACACTCCGGCTGTCATCATTTCTAATGGGTTTACGGCTTAAAATGATGTTAAAACTTCATACATAAAGTAGTTTTAACCTTATCTGATGATTCATTTAATGTAGTCTCAAACTACTTACGTGTAAGTTGAATTCCTGTTAAGACACATATTAAACTTGCACATCTGCCGTTTTTTGTCTTGAATATAACGAAATATTAATGATTGCAGCAAGACTTCTTAAAAAAAAAAGATAAGATACTACGACCTGCTATAGGAGATATCGACTCCATACATCGTAAGAGACTGTGCTATAGATTTCGTGTTTTTGTAATAAATCTTCCTTGTTATTCAAAGAGCTACACAAATCTTTTACTCTTTTGAGAGCAATATGACACATTCAGGTTATAATTCTCCTTAGTTTGTGTAACTTACACTCGCGGAGTTATGTCACTTATTTCTCAAGATATCCTGCGCTGAAAACAAGCGCATGCATAGCACAAATCCCTCAACTTTAAGGTATCTTTGCATTAAACAAACCTCAAACGCATGCACAGCTACTACTGTAAAATCTGGTGAATTGTTTTGATAAGACGATGTTACACAGGTGCGAGTCTCGTCGCCTCTTTACGCTCCTTCTTGAGATAGCAAAATCTCTCACAGTGTTTAAATTCCCCCATAACAAATGCACGTTCTTACCGTCAAACCTCGTTCGAGATGTCAGGGGCGATTCAGAGCGACATCCTTAACTTCTCCGCATACTGTACATGTGTGTGCGGACAGCGACAGTTTTTGAAGGCAGCCCGGACCGCGCACAAAGACGGAATGATGCCCGATGAAGCTGTCTAGGTAGGCAGCTCACTAGATGTCAAGACACTGCCTATATCTCGCCGCGATGGTCTGACGTCTCACTGCCTCCCTTTGCAGTCACGTAGTCTTCCGTTAATTGAAACAAACAGCTTGGATCGGTGTTGTAGCCTTCATCGGTACGGGTTAAGATGGTCGAGGCGCAGTGTGTTCTCGCGTCCTTACTCTCATGCCGACTGTGGGTGTGAGCGCAGCCGAAGAAGATGCTGCGACCCGAGGCAGCTTTCAGCCGTCACCAACTATGCCAAGCTCACTGGAAAGATGATGCCAAGGGGTGAAGATGCTGAGAACGGGTTGCTGTAGCATGGTAGCATGTTGGCATATCAGAGTTTTTATGACTTGGTTTCGTATATCTTTAAACTACTTTAAAAATACAGCATTTTAATTCTGCCTTTACCCCTTGCAAAAATAAACCATGATTTAACCATGGTATTTGTATTTTTTTTTTTAAAGAAAATGGTATTAAATCCTAATAAAATCATGGTTAATTTTCCTAAGAGACATTATGACTGGATATTTCATTTAGCCTATCATCTTGTATGTATTTTAATACATTTATTTTTGTCATTTTACACTGTAAAGCTGTCATTGTAATTCTCTGACAAGATATTTGACCAAATTGTTAAAGTGAATTATGAAGCGTCCTCAATATTTGCAGGAGCATTGCTGCCAGTGCCTGTATGGCAAAAATCTTGTCACATCTTCTTTTCCAAAGTCCCATTTGGAATGCATCCAACAAAATTTCTAATCAACAGTTTTATTCTTGTCCAGAGCTATTCATTGCTTTTGGCTATCACATTATCATCAACATGAATGAAAGACTGGTCTGAATATCAAAATCATACACATACCTTGGAGACAATAGTTTGGTTGAAATGAATGTACACCCGGCATCAAACACATGCTTTCAGTAAAAATCTCACTTATATACTTTACACGGCTTATGATTTTAAAAAGACGTTGGACAATAGTAGCCAGCCCTCTGAGCAATCCAGAGGTCATAAAGCAGATTAATATTGGTAAAAAATAGCCTAAAAAATCTCTGAAATTAATGTATTCCTATGCTAGGTTTTTACAAGCAGCAGTTACAGTTGATCTTCTCCATGTTTTACTGCATAATGTGTTTTTTAACCTTTTTATGTTATATTTGTCCAGAAAGCTAAATGAGGAAACTGTTTGAACGTCTACTTTATCAGACAGTGAGTGAAGTAAAAATGGGTATGTGATCTCCTATGGGGCCATGTTCAAAGCATCTTCATCCCATGGGTCTCTGTGTGTACAGTATAAACCCAATTCATATTAAAGTGGACATTAAAAAGGGTGCTTTAACAAGCAAGTAGTTGTTAACAGATTTATAGAACTGTGCTGTCAATACTGTACAGTAATTGTTTCTTCTTACTTGTCTTTTCCTTTCCCATTGGATTGTAGAAAAGCATTTTTGTAAAGTACGAGAGATCTGTGCTTAACATTACCTAAAATAAAAAAAATCACATTTGTTAAACTTAAAATATAGACACATACCTATAGTACAATACGGTCAAATTTGAAGCTTCTGTGTAATCCTTATATAACAACTGGTTAGCAACATACATTTTAAAAATGGTTTCAAAGTTCATATTTGAGTGCGTAACTGTGAAATTTTTGCTGTCAAATACTGCAATATTTTTTAACCACAGACCAAAAATGCGATTCTTAACACCCAGAAGAAATTCCTATAGAATGTCATGGTTCAAAAACGCACATTCCCTTCTGACTACCGAATGGCATAGCACTATTATGTTCGTAAGGGCATATAAACCGAACACATCACAATTAGTTAAGAGATCTCCATTAAGTTCAGTGTAGAAAAGCATATCCATCATGCCCACAGAAACAAAGCATCTTATTTACATGGACCATATTACAACATATCCCTTAATTATTGTATGCACTCCCAATTAGCCTAATGTTGATGAAGATAGCATTTTTAATGATTATAAACACTGTGCTTGCAGGACATTCTGCCCCACCACGCCATAATCTCGTGAGCATCATTCACAGCAGGAAATGGGTGTTAGGAGAGTTGGGGTCAAAGGCTGTGCTGGAATCATGGGTATGAGGATAATTGGTCTATTTGCGCAAAGCCTACAAATTGCAGAGTGTGTGGGAAGCAAAGGACAAAGCCTTTGACATCTCATAATCATGCTGCTGTCAACAGAAACACAGCCCAACCTGTGGAAAAAACTCAAGAAATTTCACTTGAGACTGATGTTATATTGAAAAAGTATAAAGTTGAATATTGTTAGCTGAGTTTGATGCTATGTTTAGAAGATGCAATATGTTTATCTTAATTTTTTCCAGAATAACTTTACTGTGACAGTAAAGACGCAGACGAATGTCACAGATGCTTTAGTAAGTTGTAGACATTACTTGCTGTCAATATATTCAGATCAAATAGCCTATGTAATTTCAGTACTTTTGTTCTGTAATACACCTAGAAATAAAGTCTCTCCTTTAAGGGTGTACATTGCTTCATTTGTCAGCACATGAAACTAAATTATTTTAAAACTCCACACACCGAGTTTGTATCCAGCATTCCAGAAACGTCTGTAAGACGGTGTATCTGTGAAGTTCATGTAAAAAACTCTGCAGCTTCAAGGAAAATACAAGCCACTTCTAAAATTAACAAGGCGCAGAGGTTGAAAAGTCCTTTCAACACCCGCAAACCTTGACAGAGGAAAAATTGATCCCAGAGGGAAACCGTTGAAAGGAGTGTGAATAAGTGTTATAAATTTATAATGGTAACATCCAAGAAGTTTTAGCACCCTACTGTCTGTGAATTTGTCATTGGAGCTCTGTAGTCCACTCCAGTTCAACACAATGAGCATCAAGGATGTGTGCGTGCGTGTGTTTGTGTGTATGTGTGCCTATGAATAAAAAAATGCTGCTTTTTCTTAGGATAAAACCTTAGATATTTCATTTGTCTGAGACTCTTAGCGCATGTCAACGATATTTCAAACTGTGCTGAGTTTTGTCAGATCCCAAAGTCAGCTGTCAAAAAGTGTGTGTGTGCCTGCGTGCCAACACCACGTTATTATTTCTTCTAAAGAATTGAAGGAGAAACATTGTAGGAGTTAAAGCTGATACTTACACAACTGTAACTGATAACTTCAACTTTAATAAAAGAACAGCCTCTGATCAATAATATTTTTCTGTGTGTGTGTTCAAGTCTACACTATACCTGACTAATTTTCCACCATATTTAGAAAGCTAATAAATTAATTTGGTAAGACTTTATTTATAATGCCGGTGTTACAGTGTAATTATATATTTATACCAAATAATACAAATGAACTACATGGTTCATAAAGTAAACTCTTAAACAGAAGAACGTATCATGCTATTTCATGCATTCTGACTTCTTTACACTGTAAATTGTGCTGGCTTCTCATGCCTAACATGGTTAACTTGTTAAAAAGTTAAATTTGCTGGAGAATTTTTTTTCTTATTCTATTCCTTTTTTGGTCCATTGAAACTAATAGATGGCACGGTCCCAGTGCTAAACATGCCAGACATGAACTGCGCAGTAAGTCAAACTAAGTCATACGTCTGTGTTTTGTTGGCAATCGGCATGTGCGTGCATAATGTACAAAACACGAAGGGATGTGTTGCTTGCTCGTGCTGTAGTTCTGTCCCACTCTCTCCACCAGTCCCACCTCTAGCAGCTTGTTTTTTCTGGAAATAATACAGCTGAATCTCACTTTTATAAATTTGATCAAACTTAATACTCTTCGAAGATACAACATATGCAATACTACTGTGTAGGTACTCAAGATGAATATGAGATTACCCGATCATTAAAGTGCAGAATAAGTCCGATTAGAGTGTATAATTTTATTTGTTTTTATGCTTTTATGCAGATTCACAGCCAAAACCACAGCTGGAGAGAGGAAAAGTTTTATATTATATAATTCACCGTAATTATTTTTAAAGAGCAGATATGAGGTATAAATTAGGATTGGAGCAACAACACACTCTACATTTGAAAAAAGAGTGGTAACAACTTTACAAGAAAAATCTTGTTGTCTAATCACATCTATACAGTAACCAACCTCAATGAGGAAACTTCTGGTCAGTGTTCGTAAAAAAACGTCACAACGTGTGAAACAGATCTCAGGCCGGATTTAATTGGGGGAGCTGTAACAAGCTCCTATTTGATGTTTTAGCTTGTGAACAACTGCACTACATTTATAGGCACTTAACTGCTTTAAAGAGTTTTTTCCTGTTTATCAACCCCGCTCTATGGACTTTGCAGAATCATTACGAAAACAGGCATTCCCGCTATTCACATTCAAAAATCCAAGTTACATTGATTCAGGGGTTCATCAGACCCAGCTCTCAGCTGCTTCGAAGATGAAGGCAGAAATTTTCAGGATTTGGTCAGAAACACTAAGCCCATTAAATTCAGCGACACATGGAGATCAATACGCATTTAAAGTGTTCGCGCTTGTCCTTTCAGGTTGATGTGCTCCCTGAATGCATTTGCATTGAATCGTGGTTGAAGGAGTTAGAACCATCATTTGCTTGTCATTATATGGATCAATCTCAACCTCTGAGTTCAAATGTGCGCCTGGTGCAAAAGAAGCACCCTATGGGTTTTAATCTTTAGCATTAATTATACAGGGATGCTCTACAGTGAGAGCTGCATACAAATGTGCTCAAAATGAGAAATAAAAGCTTTGACAGCTTCTCTACTTCATGATTTAATATTACGCAAAACAAAAACCTTCTCAGTTCACACAATCTATTCTCCAACAAGAAGGTGTTATCCATTAGAGTTAGTTCACATAACAAGAGACCTTCCCATTTAAAACAAGTTAACTATAAAAATTATTTTGCCTCACTTCATTTCTGTGTAGCCAATAGGGAGAGTTTCTTGCCAGATATTTGTTTGCCAGAATTCTTTGACTCAACTCTATGTTGCTCCAGCCAATTCAACCATGCCCATCTGTGCACTGCAGTCATCCACAATCTACGGCAATGTAAATCAAAGCAACTAATTGTTTTAATTGCCAGAACTCTCTGTTGTCATTAAATTTCTACTCTCTTGGATAAATGATGCTCTATTATATCTGTCAAATCGTTTGCACTAAACTTTCTTTCCTGACATACAACCCCTGTTTTGTCGTTTCAAAAGTAATGTTTTTATTTTAAATATGAGATGTTGACATTGTAATGTTCAGTTTGTCACTGAACTTCCTCGAATTTCTAACGTTACAGATATCAAAGCAGAGCCTCTCCTGCTTCTTTTCATTTTTCACACGACAGATTCAGAAGATAGATGTGTGTCGGCATCTTTGGAGAAATATTTCTCTTTTTACCCACTATTTCTCTTTCTTAAGGAGGTTTTGGACTTGAAGAAAGGGGTACGCTGTGTCTGAAATCGCATAGCAAAACAGTACGTACTGATTTAAATGAACAAACCTTCTCTATAGCATGTGTGGGGGTAGGATGAATAGATTTCGGTCAAATTGTCATTATCTTTGACTTATGACGTATTAACATCAACCTGTTCCTAGGAGTCTGTGCAAACATCATTTATTAATGAGAAATTCTAAATCAACACGTTTAAAAAACGGACACTCGCTTTGAAGGTTTCCGATATTTTTATTTGATTAAATTATACAATTTGACCGTTGCTCAGTTCCTGTGGCGTCATGGGATAGAGGAGTGTCCATCCAATGCACACTCTCAAATCTTTGCAGAAGCAAAAGACCATTTTCGTGACTCTATAGAATGGAAGTAGGCAATTTTGGATGCAGCGGCAGTGTAGGATCTGCCCACAGCGTATATAGCTGACAAAAGGGACAATGAGAGTTTTGTAAAACAATAGAACATGCCCTTTCAGAACAATATGAGATCGTTTCTGCACATGCAAATTATTACTTTTCCCTCACATTCAACAGAAAGACAAGGGTGTCGGTGAAGAAATTTGTATTATAATTGTGTCATTCCAGTTGAGTTTCTGTCGTTTTACATTCCTATCATTAAATAAAAATGACACCCTTTTACAAAGGGACTCTCAAACCCTTAATCGTAAATTATAATAATTTTGCAAACAATATTTCCCTCGACTGAAGTGCAACCTTAAGGAACTATTTAAATCTTACAGTTTTGCATTGGAATTGTGGTGTGCTACAGTATGATGTTGGTGTAATATGAGGCAGTAGAGATGCAGGGCTCAGTCAAGAGGAAGTGGAGCAAAGTAGACGTCCTATGTACTCTTGCATGATGGATGGGACTCATCTAGAATGATGCCTGACTTTGAACTCAATTGTTTCTCTCCATGCAGAGTGGGATAGCAAGAAAACACAGAAGCCCATGTGAGTTCTGACAATGGGAGTTTTGCCCTTGAAAGGTTGATGGCAGTAGACAGAATCTGACAAATTTCCTTTCCTGTTATATTACACTCTTAACCCTCCCACACACAAAAAGGCATTTTTTTCTGATGAATTCCAACACTATCTTTTGTTTAGCCATTTCAAAGCTGAATCTAAACAAACAGACCTAATTAAACACATGGAAAGCAATTTCAATCCCTCTATCAGCTGTGGACAGATTTGAGAGCTTTGTGAAACATGACCCACACAAAGCTGTTTAATGTATAAAGCCTGATTGAATCTTTGCATTACTTTATGTATTTGATGAAAAACAAAATTGGTGGCTATACAAACCACTTTCACCAAACTTTAGGGATATGTCTGATCTATCCTCAAGTTTCCGGAGGAAAGTTTTACTGTAAAAATGAACGTGGGTACAACTTCCAGTGAAGCGACAGAAGTTGTTTATTGCACCTCAAATAACTGTACAGTTGTAAAAGACAAACTTTCAAATTTGGACCGCTTATCTCAAACAAATAGATAACAAACATTAAACAAAACTTATACTGAATGTGCTCATAGTTTAAAAAGAGTTCAGTTTTAGAAGGGAGTTCAACAAATTCATGTAATCATTAAATGTATGGTCCATAAATTGGTAAAAACAACAGCATTTGCTGGTTAGGTAGGTTTAAAAGAATGGTAGCTGGTTTGTGGTGGTTTAAGCTGGTCATGTGCTGGCCCTGGTGGTCATGTGCTGGTTTAAGCTGGTCCTGAGCGGGTTGGTCCTAAACCAGCTTAAAACAGCACAGACCAGATACCATGCTTCAAAATGTACCTAACCAGCATATGCTGTTTTTTTTTAAAAAGGGATTTCTCATCTGATATGCTTGATGTAAAGTATATACAGTATTTCTTTAACTTATCGTCTAACCTCAAAAAAACGTAGAGGAATGTTTGAAAATGTATAAAGGCAGCTTTTGCACATGATCTTAAGTATAATGTTTATCAGATTGATGGCCAGTTGACGATACAACAGATTTATGATATGTGCAAGCAGCCCATTTACACTTGCAGTTCGCTTTCAAATACAACAAATATATACCACATCTTTAAATAGCACACAATCGACATCATGTAAAGAAATTGAAAACCCTCCATAATTTTCAAATTGCTCATCGGTTTACTGTCACAACAACTAAATCAATAAAGTCGCTAAATATCCGCTGTCAAGAATTAAAATCATCATCACATTCCTCTATAAAGGAGTGGACAGAATGCTGATGTAGTTTATAAGTGCTGTCAGTGTGTAAGTTACATTTTGCTATAAATGATTGAGGTTGAAAAACGGAAGAAATGCGTTTGTTAACATTAAACCGAAAGTTTCTCCCAAGTGTCATGAGGTGTAGGAAACTTGTGGATACAATACGTCACAATTAAAATGACAGTTCACCCCAAAATGACAATTCTTTCATCATTTACTCCCATTTCTTAAAACATCTTCTTTTTTGTGTTTGAATGACATGAGGTTGAATAAATGATGACGCATTTTTATTTTTGAGTCCCTTAAGGTCCATATGACACCAACTCATCAGCTTTATAGTTATACAACTTAATAATGGGGTTCTGGGGCTTCATTACTGTAATAGTAATAAATAAAGAGTAATGTGACTGAAGGGAGAGAGAGGAATCCATTTAGATGCAAGCCAAATTTGAATCCGAATCCATGTGAGCACATACACTACCCACTGTGCCACAGCCCCTCCCACCTGCCGCCATACTTAAATGATTATATAAGAAAGGATAAGTATGTCTAGTATTTTATAACAGTATAACTTGGCATGAAATGTCAACATGATGAATGTGGTATTGCATTGTGGTATGCCTGTGGCGGTCAAATGAGCATTAGCTATGGTAGGAAGCCATATTAAACACTTTATAGGAGGCATCAAGGCCTTCACTTACCCACCCAGTGTGTAGTTTTTCTGTCACCGCTGTAAATATTAGGTTACAAAGTAACGGGGGCTGTTTTACTGGAGGCAAGAGTGTTTTTCTTCTCCAAACCTTAACTTAACTTGTTTACCCAGACTCATTTTCTGAACAGGGAGATACTGTGAATAGATTCTCAGAAAGGAGCAACATATCTGCAGTATGAAGAAGGGGTCCTTAGATGCAAAATCATTGTTTTCTGTAAACATACGAAAACCAGCCGGCATTTGGCGTGTAAAGGGGAGGATGATTTCTGCTGGACGGAAGAGTGACGATAATGGCTGGCGATCTGTCAGATTATTATTAACTTTCAGTGGCCTCCCCCTCACCCCTTTTACTCATGTTGTGCATTACCCATCTGACGCTTGTGGTCTCACCGCAAGGTGTGTGCTTGGTGTCAGTAGATGTCCTCGCCCCTGTCTGTCCATCGTTGTCGTTCTAACATGCTTTGCTTTAAATAATTCTTGTCTGGGAGCCAGAACAACACCAGGAAGAAATATTTATTTGGTTTGCTACAGATACAGGTTCCTAACGATTGTATTGGTAGGTTTGCAACCCTCTTTTTTGTCACTTATTCTTGCTTTTTAACGCCCGATTTGCACAACACTTTTCATTTTGGAATGCTTTCTGGCATTGAGCTCGACTGGCCTATGGTGACATGTATTATCCTCAAACTCGGTCAACAAACCATACCACTTGACCACTATTAAATAGTGTGGTTATGGCGGAAACTGATATGTGTTTTCAGCACAGCTTCAAACCATAGGAAAGGGCAATTCAAAGATCCTCCGTCACCAATGTGCCCTTGAGTCGCAAATTCTCAGGTTGCTCCAGGGGGACTGTGCCTGAAATTAATTTACTGTAAATTGCTTTTACTGCTAAATGAATAATAACCAAACACTCCAGCTGTTTGTTTACAAGCGGAACACATTTGTGTGGAAGATCAATATCAGATCGCATAGATAGTTCTCTCAACTGGTGTCACTTCAATAGGTGGATTCACCTTCAGGACCCCCCATGGGTGATGATAGGATGACAAAATCAGAAATCAGAAATGACATATTTGGTTGATTTGGTTTAACATGATTTTCCCTGTCTGTGACCATATAATAACAAAGCACAAGATTAGATTACGAAACCCTGTGCACTTTTGAGTAGGAGTTTTACTGCATTGTCAGCTGCCAGGATTGTTTCAGATTGATGTGAAACAGTTTTAAGTCACCTTCCCACCATCAAACACGTTTGCTCATTTTCTTTGTTTTGTTGGACACAAAAAAAGATATTTTGAAGGCTGAATGAAAACAGTTCTGGAGCACTTTTAACTACCATTGTAATTTTTCCAACAATGGTAGTCAATAGTGGCCAAGAACTGTTTGGTTCAAGCATTCTTCTAAATATCTTTCTCTGTTCATCAGAGCAAAAAAAATGCTAAAGATTTGGAACACCTCGAGGGTGAGTAACTGAATTCAGAATTTTTCATTTTGGGTGAACTGTCCCTTTAAGCTCTTCCCCAAACCTACAGCATTTTAGCTTCCAGCTAAAAACCTATTGTCGCAATATATAGGTGCCGTTTAGGGTTGTTCTCATAAAATCACTGGAAGTAAGTCTTTCAGCTCGACAGTCTATGAACACCGACAAGCACACAAAACCCTTTGTATGTGTGTGTTTATGTTAGGGCTTTCTGCGAGATACCTATTTTATCCTGGCTTTGCACAGTGATTACCTCTCTCTCCTTATTGCGATAAGGCTTAGGGCCATTTCCTCCAGATTCATTTAGCAGTACGTCTCCATCAATGGAAAACTGCACTTGAGAGCGAAATTGAGTGAAATAACCAAGGCGTTTTAACCGTAGAGGAATTTGCAGGGCGAATTCTCTTAATGTATTTTCTCAATAAAAGTTTTAGCCAAAAATGAAGTAACTTCAAATCTAAGTGCTATAATAGTATATAAATCTTAGTATTCGTTCTGTGTGTTGCCATTCAGAGCATTTCAAGCAATGAAGTGTGATGTGAAGATACACGGCAGAAGATCACAGCAGACAGTCTAATCTTCCAGTAAAAACACACTTCACCATCAACCCGGCAGAAAAAGTCTCTCTCATTATTTGCTCGCTCCTGGCGGCATCCTGTCACAGTTTTCATTTTTATATTTATTGAAGTCTCCGCACGAAATGCTAGCAGCAGCTCCACAAAGGTCCAACAGGATGCTGGCACAATAGCTAATGTGATAAAAGCACAGCAGAGGGGGCCGTCTTCTGGACTCAGGATGGCTCCGGGGGGGCGATGGGTCTGAACTAATGCGAGCTCGCAGACAGGACGCAAATACCTGACACATCAGTTAACACATCTCTCTGCAGGGCGCTGTTCCAGGCATGACACAGCCAATCACGGAGCGCTACATGCTGACTTCCGGCGCTGGCACCATTGCACCCATCATCTATCATTTACTGGACTTATCTCAGAATCAGCAACGCTGCACCCTGCCACCAGGCCAAAACAAGCCCACCAGGCCTAATCAAAGAAGTGGAGGCCATATGTGTGCCAATGAAAGATAAAAGGAGATGAGTTGTCATGGTAGCCCAGTACTGTAATGGCTCTGTCGAATCACAAATTTGTAAAGTTTTAACTAATAATCTGAAGCTGTGTTAAGGTTTCAGTTATTGTAGCAATTACTGCAAGTATATGAAATGAGGGAAAAAATCTTTGTGAAGATATTTGTGAGCCAGTAAAAATCAATATCAAATTAATTGTTTTTTAACATTATCCTGTTTTAAACCCACATTACTTTATCCATGGCTAAATCATCACAGTTCACTTTAATTGCAAGGAATTTCTGGGTGAAACTGTCCCTTTAAAGGGAAAATTATGTCATCATTTACTTGACGTCTTGTTAATTAAAACCTGTTTCACTTTCTTATTTAGAACACAAAAGAATACATTTTAAAGAATGTTGGTAACCGAAAAACGGCAGTTACCAACTTGCATTGTTACCATATGCATCCGTTTTGTGTCCAAACAACAGAAGTCAATGGGTATCGCCATTGCAACATTCTTTAAAATATATTTTTTGTGTTCTAAGTAAAAGTCATTCAGGTTTGAAATAACAAGAGGCTGAGTAAACGATGACAGAATTTTCATTTTTGGGTGAGATATTCCTTTAAATGTTGGGTCTTTTTGGTACAATGAGACGCTAACTAATGAATAACTACAGTCTATAATACGGTATCATTGCTATGCAGGCCATGTTTTCCTACTTGAAGTATGTCGAGGTCTAAACCTCCTGACGGTTAATTTGCTTTGCCCTGTACTCTGATTTGGACTCAAAAAGTATTATCTACAAATCAGCATCTTAATTAAACTGGCATTTAATTAAAGGAGCCAATGTGTTTACATTATCTCTCTCCTTCCTATGATAATGAGGAAAAGCAATTTAAAAGAGGACGAATGCTTGTGTGTAGTTAAATGGTTGAATGCAAATCGCTGCACGATTCTCAGCGCGCTATTGGCTGACATTACAGTATGAGGTACGACAGGATGAATATTTGCTGAAAGGAATCTTGGCAGTATGTCGGGTAGTGGTCTGCAATGTATGAGTCAGTTCTGTTCACCGGAGGCCTACAGCACCAGCATTATAATGTACTACTGTACATTTATCAAAGAACAGTTAGTGTAATCAGTGTAATGTAATTGTGGATGCCATAATAAAATATTGTTTGTAGTATAAGGGTTACTTGCAATGAAAGTTGAGCCTATCAATGCCTTTAATAGGAGTGAAAAAAAGATGACAAGAGGGTGGGTAAATCATGACAGAATTTTATTTTTGGGTGCACTTTCCCTTTAAATTATCCTTACGCATAATATACAGTAGTTTAGAATCAATCACATTAAATCAGGTATTTTATAAAACGGTTAGGGAACTAATTCAGAATAGTTTAACTGAGACAAATACTCAAAGGAATACTTAAAGGAATAATTCACACAAAAGTGAAAATCTGCCATTATTATTTATTTTTCTTCATGTCATTCCATTACTTTCTTCCTCCCTCACACAGCGCCTGCTCTGACTTCAGAAGATTTAAAATATAGCCCACATCTAAAACATTGTTATGATGCTTTCCTGTTGTTTTTTGTCATTGTGGCATTGTGGATTAAAAACATCATGTCATCTACAGAAGAATAAAAATGTCAAACATTCTGTCGTAATTTCTTCTTTCTATTATCGTTTTCATATTCCTTTGCTTCTTAAATCAAATCTAAAGATTGAAATCTTCCTCATTGCCAGAAAATACTTACTTATTACTGGGTATATAACCAATTTAACTGTAGCAGTTTGTGCTGGGACATCAAAGATATACTGTACAAAAAAAAATATTACAGCATTGCATATTTCTGTGATGGCTGACATTGTATGCTTTGCACATAAATAAAGTGAAAAACAAAAAAAGCAAGAGACAAATGCTAATAAATGTCTAAGAATGCCAAGGTAGCCGATAAAGAATATTGTTCTGGGTGTCTGCACACTGCCAAAAGCCACAAAAGCCAAAATATGTTACCAGGCGCTGATGCTGAAATTCTAAGAACGGCGTTTCTCTGACACAAAGCGCGAGACACCAGTGTGTCACATTACACGTGGCTCCGGGTCAACAGCCTGCTGTTCTACATTTCATCATCGTCATAAAGGGTTGTGATAAGCCCCACCAAAGGGCACAAGCATCCAGCCATGAAGCAAACTCAACAATTAGTGGAGTCCGCTCTTCCCAAAATTGCAATAAAGAACTTTAAACTGCGTATTAGGATGCAGATTGTGCATGCGGTTTTGTCTGAATGCGCACAGTCGTGTCAGTTAATGTCTGTCAAAGACATTTACCTCCGTCCCAATGTCCTTCACAGTTCAGCCCCTCATCCATCTGTTACCCATCACATGTTGGAGCGCCGAGGCCCTGATTATATTCCTTAACTGAGTAAGAGGCGCACATAATGCACAATTCAGATTCCCCCGGAGAGAATTATTATCTGAACATCCATGATAATGCAAAGGTCAGATAGATTTCACCAGACTGACACGCCACTCTGGTAGGTCACTCAATCGTAGAGAATAATCTCTCTACTTTGTTGTCAACCATAGTGACTTCCTTTGTGCAGGGCTACAAAAGTGAACATATTAAAAGCATCTCTTGCTTTCTTTCTGTCTCTCCTAGTCTACGTTTTACTGACAGCTGAAAGCATCCTTTCGCTTGTAGCAGTAATGGATTCCCTTGAGGGCAGAAAGGACTTTTCACCATTTCTATTATTAAGACTAAAATATAAATAAGTGCATGAGGATACCGACCATAAATATTTCCATAGGGGCATTGCTATTTTAACAATCGCAAAGCTTACATGAAGAATGTGTGCGCATAAAAGGCATGAATGTGCAAATGTTGATTCAAAGTAATCTGATAAACCTTTTCCTGGTTATCCTGTCAAAAATTTGGTTATGCTGCTGAAAAATCAGTATGCCAATATTAACAGCCTGATATCATGAAGTGAACAAGAGATGACTTAAATAAAAAATGACAATAAAACAGAAAAAAACATGATTGCTGGTTTAGTTTGAGCATAAGACTGATATTGTTGCAAAAAGTCATTGGTGAATTCAGCTACAACCTTTGAATTATAAAACGTCAGAAACTACCAATTTACAACATATTTTGATTGAAATTTTGGAACCACTCCAAGATTCTAGCAAACATCTGTTTTTAAGCTGCGCATATGTGAGTATTGCACAGACGATTATTTCAAACAGGCATAAAAGCATTTTAATTAAAGATTAAGTAGAATAAATAAAAACTCTTCTTTGCCTGGAAATCTTGAATTTCCTGGCACAGCTCTCTGTAAGATTTATATGCAAGGTAAAAAAATACTAAATGTAAGTGTCAACCACAAGCAAGATCAGCCTTTCTCTAGAAATGTTTTGTATGTTATGTTGTGTAATGTATTCAAAAGAATGCTATCTGGAAAGAACAGGGTCATCAAAGCATTTACTAGACAAGAAATTATTTTTTCCCCTTCTTCTTAGTTTCTTCTTGGCAGGAGATGTTCTAATTGTTCTATTTTCAGTAAAACAAGACTTTATTTGAAGCATCTGTTTTCAGCGTACTATGACAAGACAAACAAGGGCATCACCCAACTAAATACAGCGAAATTAACCTATAGCACATGGACCTGACATTGAAAAAACACATGATTCTTTCTCTCCCTTATGTATCATTTTTTACAATGTAAAATACTGCAAAGTAACTGAACAGTTTAGTGTCATCCAGCACTTAGATATCCAAAAAAAGTTTAATTCCTCCACTGCATCTACTGTATTTGCTTTTATCTGCATTTGATTCCTATTACAATTCTTTGAGAAAATGTTCTTTTCTATTAAAATACAGAAGCAAGAACAGCGACAAGGTGAAAAGATGTGAGAAGTGAATGTTAATTTGCAATAATGAAGACTATTAATCTGAGCAACCAGAGCTTAAAATCCTCAAAAATTCAAGACTCTAATTCCATATTGACTTCTCCACTTTCTCTGTTAAGAAGATAAAAGGCCGGAATGTATAATGAGAGCAATGTTTTACTGTGTTCAAAGGACTGTGCCCACTTCCCCTCCCTGTTACTTCCTTTGGTTTAAATCACTTAATTGGATTAAAAACTATGGCCTAAACTATCCTCATTGTGTCCTGCCATCCAAATTATTGATCAAGCTCAGTTTCATTCTCTAAAGTTCTAAATTATTCAAGAAGGTTTACAATATTTTTTAAAACAGTCAGCGTCACATATGCAACGTCAGGCAGGTCTTGTGTGGGTTTCCCTTGACTAATATGAGAAGTACAGCTCCTCAAGGATTGAATTAGTCTTTTTGATCCTTTTTGATCAATTTTGAAAGTGCAGAAATAGTAACAGAATTTGACTTTGATAATAGGGAAATAAATCACTTTGGCTGTAGGCCCAACTGGATGTCAAGAACATTAATTTTCTTCAAAGTTCATCTGACGCACATCTATGCTTTAGATTGAAGCAACAAAATAAAATCACAAGATTAATAATTAATAATTTCAGGAGATTTTATTATGGCAGATTATGTCTCGATTTATTCACAATTCGATATATGTGTTTACGTACGTACATCTGTTGCAAACCCATATAAATCATAACTCAGGGCAGAGTAAGATCATTTGCATATAGGTAATGGAATATTCAAATGTGCCAGCGCACTTGTAGATGGGGCAGGTGAGCGTGTAATGATGACACAAGGCCCTGAGAGGAACAGAAGTGATTAATGAGGTTTGAACACAACCCACACCAACCTTACACACCACACAGGCCAGGAAACTGGGTCAAACTCACAGGTTAACACTCAGTCGAACAGCGGAGCAGAGACTTCTGCCGTCTTCGAGTTTCACAAGTGAGCGACGATAATGGCATCAATCGATGTCTACAGAGCGCACCAAGAAAGAGAAAAATATATAAAGAGAAGAGAAAAATAATGGACAGCCAAAGATCAAGAGAGAACCATTTTCTGTGCTGGAACAGAGAAGCCTATTTTCTTGCACGATGTTAGATGCTCTATTTCTCTATTTGAAATTCTGCTTTGAGCCAAATTCAGAGGGACCATCTAAACTACACTGTAAAAATATCAGTTAACCCTTAAAACACATTTGTTCCTACTATGGTAGTCAATGGTGCCCCATATCTGTTTGTTTACAAGCATCCTTCCAAATATCTTTATCTGTGTTCATCAGAACAAATAAATTTAATAGAGATTTGGAACATTTTGAGATTTTTATTTTGGGGTTGACTCTCATTCATTATTAGATTTTCTATAGGACTAGGGTCTAGAGACTGGCTAGGACATTTAGTATGCTTCGCCTTAAGCCACTCTTTGGTTTTCTTGGCAATAAGTTTTGGGTCTTTGTCATGTTAAAGGAACATCCACGACCCATCTTCAGTGATCTAGCTAAGGGGAGGAGGTTCTCGTCCAAGATTTGGCGATACACTGGCCCGTCCCTCAGCCCCTCAATGCGGTGAAGTCATCCTGTGACCTTAGCAGAGATAAGAAGCCCTAAAGCATAATGTTTCCAATACTGTGCTTCTCTGTAGGGATGGTGTTCTTGGGGTCATAGTCAACATTTTTCTCCATTCAAACACAGGAGTCAATTTTGGTCTCACAGCAGTGCCAGCACTTTCACCAAAGCCTTTTCTAAATCATTTTGATGTTCATTTTCAAACTTCAGATGAGCCATGCGGGCCTTGGTGGGCAGGAGGACCTTGCGGCTGCTTCAGAATTTCAATCTATAGTGGCATTTGCTTGCTAACTGTGTTCCCAACTATCTTGAAATCATTAAAAGGCTTCTTCCGTGTACTTCAGGGCTGATCTTTAACCTTTCTCATGATCATCTTTACTCCATTGGGGAAATCTTGCAGGCAGCTCCAGAACAATTTCAAAATAATAATCGCACCAACAGTTGTCTCCTTCTTACCAAGCTTCTGTCTGTAGCCTATAAAAGGTTTGTGCAGGTCTACAATCTTGTCCCTGACATCCTTTTAAACATATTTGGTCTGGACCATGCTGTCGGAGAGGTTGAAATGAAAGATACAGATTCTGTTGGCAGGCATCTTTTATATACATAACAACTGATTTATGAGTACTTTCTTAAAGTGACAGGACTAATCTGTGCTCCATATAGGCACGTAACCGATCTGTGGAGCCAGAATTCTTGCTAGTTGGTAGAGGATCAAATACTTATTTCACTGACTGAAATGCAAATCAATTGATAGTTATATAACATTGAAATATTCTGTCTCTATCAGTTAAAATAAATCCACAATAAACATTATAGACCCTTCATTTCTTTGTAAGCCGGCAAACTTTCTAAATCAAAAAGCTGTAAGATCATCAAGGTTATGATAAAGGGGAAAAAATTGACTGCACAATGTTTTAGACTACATAAGTCTGGTTTTTGCACCGTTCACTACACTTCTGCGGTCTGAATGTGTCATTTGCAAAGTCAAGAGGAACTATTTATATACTTTATATGTTATTATCCAGAATCGATTTTCTGAGTCATTGAGTTAGAATAAAACTTTTTAAATTACATTAAAAAGTACATAATAGAAGTACATAATGGTCTCTGATTGTCAATCAGACAGAACATCTAAAGACCTTGAAGTACAGAAACTAACCAGGTTTTTTTTTTTTAATTTGCCTTTGCATGCTACAAAAAAAAGAACGTCAGTAAGAAAAAAGTGGGGAAAAGGGCCTGACTAAGCTGCCTATATTGTTTATTGACTGGCTTGATTAGACAGGAATTAATTTTTAGCAGGACGGAAGGTCTCACCAGAGCAACTTGGCTTTTTTAAAACTGTCGAGATTCTCCAGGCAGCAATTTAGCGCTTTAGCTCTTATAGCCCTCTGTCTGCGATATAACTGGAGTCGGTCGCTGGAGACACCAGCATTAAAGCGCAACTCTTCCACAGCGTCTCATTGGCTGCCGGTGTGCTAGCAAGCAGATGAGGCCAGATGGCAGGAGGCCCCTGCTGAGGCCTTGTCAGGTGAGCACCTGAATTCTCAATGAGCCTGGAGAGGGACACGTGTGTGGGGGAGACAGGTATGGCTCTCCGGCTCAACCAACCTGACAGTTCCAGGAGAAGAAAAAACAGCTGCCAGGGAGGATGCCGGGCCCCTGGACGACGCAATGTGTCTCCCTCTATTTCACCTCAGAGAGGAACTAACAGGGCATGACTGGAGAAGGTGTGTCATAGAGACTTTCCCACAGCCCTGTGAGCTGAGAATGTAAGTCTGATGAGAAATACTCGCTAAGGAGCCTTGCACGCAAGCTTCACCTTTTTTAAAGCAAAACAGCTTACTATAAAGCAGCAGGTATTTACAAGGGTCACGGATTTCAGAGAAATTAGCTTTTTCTATCATCATTTCTTTTCGGTTCCCCTTAAATATAACCGAATATAAAACGGCATAGGACTACAATTACAAAAATAGAATAGACTAACAGTATGTATTTTGCTATGTTACTCTTTTATGGTCACAGGCGCGGATTAACAGACAGGCTTGCCCAGGCTGCAGCCTAGGGGCCCCACCTGTTAAGGGGCCTGTGATTGGTCAGATGTTTTATTTTAAATTTACTTCAGCGCGAATAAAAACATTTATGGTTGAATGATTTGCTGACTTCTGGGAGAAATGTGCCATCTCAAATTTGGGTATAAAAACATGCACTAGGCAATAGGCATTTAGATTGTAATTTTAGAGATTTTTTCTGTTATTTTTATTAACAGATTTTACATTTATAATGTCAAAAAAAAATTAACCAATTTTTTTCTCACAGATTATTCATGTATTTTAAATTGTACGATCAAAACATTTTTAAATTGCAGAAAAAGACGCCCCTGCCGGAAAATTTCTGTTTTCTTACTGGATTTTTTGAAAGTGTGAAAAATCTAAATGGTTGTTTCAGTTTTGTATTTGCCTGAAAAGTACAATAAGTGTTAAAAACAAACAAAAAACAAGTTTTGAGAATATCCTTAAATATTTGTATTTTCTTGACAGGTGGTCTTATAAAATTAGGAACTATTAATAAAAAAATACGTTTTCAAACAGGTTATGATAACAGATCAACCTGTCTCCTGTTGTTCGCTGTTGGTCAACTCCTCTACCATGTTTGCACACTAAAGTGCCTAAAAGTACACATTTCAGATTTCATTTGTAGTCCTTAAAACATACATTCAACTGAGACAACTTCTAATTTGCATAAGTGAGCCATTTTTTGTATGTACGAAGAGAAATGGTACTACTTAGGCGTATTCATTCCCTATTGAATTGGCTACAGTATAAATTAAAAGAAAATTTAATTGAACCTGCTTTTAATGCATTTCTAGCTGTGAACTTGGAGTCTGGGCACTGGATCATCAACTGCTACTGATTTTGTCAGGGCATTTCCATTACTCGGGATTATTTAACCAAAGGTGACTGCCCTTACATCAACCACCCCTGCAATTAATCGAAAATATTTCGAGGGGCATTGAGGTAGATCCCTTGATATAGCCATCCCACACTCTGCATTATCCAGCTAAGAAACTCTGCAGTAGAGACAATGATTTAGTAGCTGGTCTTAACAGAAAGGTCACAGCTTTCTGTGTCACCGCAGTGGCCCCTCTTGTAAATACCTCACAGCCACAGCTCACACCAACTGAACCGGCATGACTCACGCGGGGCATCATATTTCATTTTTTCCCAAGCAAACAGGCTCGAGGGTGTGTGTGCGTTTACACGTTTCAACACAATACAGATCATAAATTTTAGCCGCGCTGCACAAATGTTTTCATCATTAAAATAACAGCTTTGTTTCTCTTAATTTTGCTTATTAATTTTCCTATTTGTTTCTACTTTCTCAACTATTCTTATTAGTAGCCAAAAAACTTGAATTTGAGACTTTAAAAATAGCTATATAAAACATTGACACACTCTGCATTAAAAAGATAAAGCATTTGAAATTTCTCTCCAGACAATTCGGAATTCAGATAAATTATTTGTATCATTTTGCACATCAACTTCTTCTCAGATGTGGGATAAACTAAACACCATTTAAAAGGAACCACTCAATATGTTCTGAGTGATAAAAAGAGTGACAAGCGTTAGGGTGATAAATCAAGTCCTGCACTTTTGCATTTGTTTACGGTAAGAACACGTGTGGGTAACCCATCCATGGTAGACTGTTATTAACAGGCTGTCTATTTAATAATAGTTTTGTTTATTTTCAAGTACAACTCTTCGGAGGTGAAACTGTGCCATAGTAAGATGCAGGTTGGTTTTACAACTGCAAACGACACAGCAGATGATTCAGACAGTCAAATCTAGAGAGATTTTTGTTAAAAATGTTGTTTTAAAGTGGACCTGCAATCAAGCCAAAAATAGCAAAGCAAAGAGGAACCGATAACATTTTATTTTATTGTAATCATCTCAGCTATAACATTACGTACAAAATGCGACATTGGTAATTGTGAGACAAGGTTGATTATTTTCAATCGTTTACTTTCCTTTATGCATACAGTAGATTTGATCAATAAAGAAAATTGAGCAATTAAGGTCAGTTATGGCAGGGGAATGTATGTTCTCATGAAATAGCCCACTGCCGTCGCTTGAATCAATGATTTACAATTATATTAAAATGGATTCTTGCAAAATGAAATATATGGAAAAATAACTCTAAACTCTTGCATTACAAATAAGGAAGGCCAGACCAAAGGCATTTATCCTAGGGCGACAATAACACACAAAGCTCTGCAATAAAACATTCCAAAACGGTCTAGAAATGCTGCAAATAAGCAATTAAAGCTCTATGATTGTTTACAAAGACTTGAAGGCATAAATAATAAAAAACAGAGGCTAAAACTTAGTGCAACACAAGCTTATATTTAAATGTTTTTCTTCCTAACAGTTGCCTAAACATTTTATACTATGATTGCATTTATGAATTTTGATACATTATGTGAGTGTTTACATCCAACCGCCTGCATAAAGCTGATAGCTCTCTCAATAAAAGCTGGCCACAGATTCCAAATCTGGCTTTGAAATGTGCTTGAATGCCCTATGAACGTAACATTATAGGCCTCATTGCATGCTCTACTTCACAGACTCTGAAAGCTTTCGGTCAATCAATGATGTTCTTCTTCTAAACAGTCTTCAAAGGACAGCTTTCAGAGGGACAATTCCAACTTCCACAAAGACCTGAAAACATGCAGGACAGAGTTTAAAAATCACGTCTGCTTTTGGGGTTTGATGAGTAGATCTTTTATCATTGAAAGTCCATGTTTTATAGTCACCAATATGTTTTCCTTCTAACACAGTATGTCATTTGAAAAGAATGTTTATGCGGTTCATAAAAGGTGTCTCTTAAAATGAAGGTTTTAAAGTTTTAAAACTGTCAGCAGACTTTTTGGATGCTGTCTTGAACTTGGAAATAAATCCATTAAAAATGTCTTTTCATGTAAATGCACAGAGCCATCTCGACACCTTCACCTATTAAGTTGCATTTTTTTAAGCCACTGTTTTTTAGCAACGGGGGACCTGTTCTGAACCAAGTCAAATAAAAAGCAATTTAAGGGTAAAAACTGCAATGCGTTTGAGCAGATCGATCATCAACACCTTGGGAAAAAAACAGAGCCGTTGTTTTATGAATTCTGCACAATGGGTTTTGCTCACAAACAGTGTACAGATGAGAGAGCCACAAAACTGACAGAAATGAACAACTTGGCGTTTACATCTCTTTTATTTCCCTCCCAATTTCACTATCACAGCACATACGAGTAACTCCATCCAGAGACTACACAATAAGATTATGAATCTTACGGGGAAGATTTGCCAGCATGTGCCGCATCACACAAAGAAGCGGATACCGTCTTTAGCTAATTCAAAGTCGCTTGGGCAGACACACTACACAACAGCTTAATCACTATGTCATACAAATCATGGCACTTAATCTTTGATAGTGCAATGAAATCATTAATAATAATGTAACTGGGCTTTTCAGGTGTGTATGTCTAACCCAGATTCCTCATACTAAATCTTTTATTAAATGCAGCCTGTCTAGTTCAACAGCCAGTGTTAAACAGTCTTGATGAGACAGTCTGCAATCTAATATCACTGCATTGGTTAGACTCGGTCCTTCCCTTGTGTGTTAGACAATGGCAGATATTGGCAGGGCCCCAGATATTCTGATATGCTTGAATTGAAACCTAGATTCAACTGCTTCTGGCAAGTTGAGAGACCTCATTGCATACTCTAGAACAAAGTTCTTAGAGGGAAACCCAAAACATGAAGTTCATATCCATTAATACATTGTGATATTAGGCTTACACATAAACACAATGAGTTTGAAATTATAGTAAAACTTTATTTTAAAACATGATTACTGACCCTATGGCAGGATAGATCTAACCAGCAATGTCCTCTTCAAATATAACATGAGCCAATATTCTTCAATATTTCTTAAGATAAGCTATATGTCAATAAAAATATATGTATTTTGCCTATACAATAAAATATTCAACTCACATTAGTTTTCACATTGATACACTGGTAGCCTATCAGTCCCACAATTCACATCAAGTCTGTGTCATGAAGTTTTCATAAGAATGAGAAAAAGTTGGCTTACCTTAGTAAAAATGTTAAGTTTATATATTTTTTATATTCACAATAAGTAGAAAGGCAAAAGGCAGTTCCCAATCACATTATCCTTCATAAAGTGCCATTGTTTTTCCTGAAAACAACATGCTAAACAACAATGTATTTAATCATTTAGAAAAAAAAGTTTGTGGTATTCGTAAACTGTAAAACATTCGATTCTACAAGATAAATAAATGTTCAGCTAGTCTGGCCATAAAAAATATTTTATGTAAAAGTTTCAAAATGACATACCATATGCACTCAACCATCTAGTATATGAATATTAGAAGAGTAATGTCGTTCCAAATGGAATACTAAACAGTTTATACTAACCGGAAGTTCCCCCAATACAATCGACTATTTTCAATGTTTGATTATTTTTATGCAAATTTTAAATCTAACGATTCTATTAGACACAGCCCTTGAGGATTCATTTAATATTTTTTTGTTAAAAAATGGTTGATAACCATTACATTTATTTACAATATCCACACAATTATTCTTAACCTTATCCCAAATAAAACACTGAATTGATAGAGAAAAATAAATTATAAAATATCTGCCCTCTGAGCCGCAAAAAATGTACAGTATAATATATAGCCTTTTTATGAAATAAGACAGTTATTTGGTTGAAAAAAACAATATTTTCAATTATTTATATTGTGCGACAGATTATAAAGAGCATGGGCGTTAACCAAAAATGATTTAATATGTTCATTTCTTTTCAAAACAACCCATGCCTATATTGACTATATTATCATTTATTTGTCCACATAAGTATAGTTTATGTGATAGAATTGAACCTCTTAACCTTGTAGGTGAGTACATTTTTGGGTAAAGTATCCCTAGGGAGGTAAGCCCGCGATCGACGTACTCTCATAGGATTATATAGTATGATTTAAGATAAAAAAAATGTAAAAAAATGAATAGTTTTATTAATGTGTGATTTTCTATTTAATACCACTGTAAATAAAGGGAAACATTTTTAAAGTACACTCAGACATCATAACAGAAGTGACCCTAGTGAATGTGGTGCAGATTCTTTTTTAAATTGCATCTAACAAAGTGACATGGGCACCGATTCAAAAATATCACAGCAATCAAAAATTGGAAAGGTCAAAACCATAAGGGTGCCATGTCCTGCCTTTCAGATAATCAGAGACCATAGAGGCTATCCAGGATTCGAAGAATAATCTCAGTTTTCAGGACCTGAAACTGCAATGTGATTAGATCATGCTGACGCAGGGCTTGAATCCCAATGGCTTGTCGAATCCATTTATAACAGAGTTTAATTCTTCCAAAAATATTTTTTCAAATAGTTTTTTCAGCTTTTCGTAGTTACAAATGAGGCTGTGTTTTAGTCAGTTTCTTACAATTTGATGGGCTATATCGTTCTTGGCTTTTATTTTTAATAATCAGAATTTTTCTTTTTAATACCTGTCAACATTTGATCGAATGTTTTTATGCGTGCAAAATTCACACACTTTTTTAAAGATGTTTTTGGCTAATATTTTGTGTGAATCGTCATTTTTGTTATACCGTTATAGTTGGAATTTTAGTTTGAAAAGTAATTATAAAACCAAAACACAACCTGAAATTTAATCAGCTCATGTTTTCAAGCCCATGTGGCCTCTGCACTCAAGTGTTGTATCATTTGCTATGTACACTGTTTGGGTGTTTTTGGTTTCCACAACACAATTATCTTGAAACTGGCATTTCCATGGCAACAGTGACAGTACTGGAGCTGTACTGTGGGAGGGCGGAGAAAGGGTTGGAGGGTCGTTGACATGAACACAGGTCTTATATGGTAAATGTCATGACCAGTAGCTGTACTAATAAGGGTTGGATATAGAATGAAAACATCAAGCTCTTCCAGGAATTTTATTGATTTGACTGTGTGAAGCTGATGAGCAATGTGGTGAATCAACAGCAGGAGACAAGCTCACGCTCTAATGAGAACAGGGCGTACACAGGAAGTGATGACGTAGAATGGCGGCTGACAGTGTGAGTGAGAGAACGTGTGTTGTTGTCTGTGTCTTCTCTTCTGCTGATGGGCTGAATAATGATGTTTGGGGAAGAGTTTGTCAATTAAGACAAAGAGAGGGGTATAGAGACAGCAGGATAGCTGTTTGCTGGAGGAAGCTCAATGTCTCACCGTTCCATATCAGTGGGTTTTCAGTGTTTGAGCATCTAAATAACAAGCTGTGGGGGTTTGGAGGAGCTTCTATCTCCTCAAACTAACGAAAGTTCCCAGAGGCCAAAAGTAAATATTAAACATTTGGCTAATTTCGTGAAGTTGAAAACAAAAAAGGGATTTGGAGAGCAAAAAAGGGATTTGGAGAACTTCCCTGCATTCAAATATGTTAAGCACGTTTGTCAGATTGCTGATTTGTGACATTACTGATTAATTTCTGCTGCGAATAAGATATGTCAAAAACATGTAAAAACTGGCCATGTTTATATTTTCTTAGTGTAATAAACCACACGGTGACTACATATCATATATTCAGGTCTCATTTCTTGTCACATGTAATGTATACCCCCGGAGAAACAGACAGATGTGCAAGATCAATTCTTGAAAAGTGCTTGTCAAACTGCAGTCACAACATATTTGGCTGTGAATATTTGCTTTATCATCAGTCTTTGAGATTGGCACCCCATTCTTGCCCTGTGCCTTTTGAATGTCAGAATATTATGATGTATGTGTCTGCTGTGCACAGGCATTGATCGGGCACTGTTAAACCAGAGCTATAGATCAAGCTTCAGCTTGTCCAGTGGCAAGTAATTGCTCTACATTGCCAGTCTTCAATCAATAACCAGCTATAAGCCAAATCCCTCTTACTATGCATATATATATATATATATATTCATTTACAGGTATGTGCTCAGTCACATGTTGGTGGCTATGGTGCTTCACTGTTGTGCAAAAAGTTGCACTCTTAACATTGCAGAACAATAAGGCTTCAGACACTTAAATAGGTTTGCCGAGTGCCAAGGAAGACGGTTTGAGCTTCATCTATCTTTGATATGAACGTGAAACAGAAAGATGCATGCAGGCATCAATTATGGAAAAGCAAAAAATAGGCAAAATGCTTTATCAGGTTATCAGAAAATGAGATGAAAGATAAACAAAATTCCACAGGGATTTAGAACGCTCACTTAAATGTTTAACTGTGGTTAAATCTAAATGATACATTCCTTTTGCATATTTTAAGAACATGTTATACATATAACTTGAATATTTGTAAAAGTTGTTTTAGTAAACGGCTGAATTAGTAAACTATTACTAATGAAATATTATAAATTTTCCTTGTTATGGACCTTGGTTTAGAGTTTAGAAATAAGTGCATTGTTAAAGACATAACATTATTGTCTATTAGTATCTCAGCATGGGTATCTCTGAAAACATATCTTACTTGTTTGCATGATATTATGGGATAACAGAATGCATGTACACAGTTGGTTTCTATGACAAGTCACTATAAATTTGCAATCTAAACAGCTTAGGAACATTTAAGAGTTGTAAGTAACATACTGTAATGTTAATAGATTTTGTTAGAATGTATAAAAAATGTATAAACACCTTTTCTCGTGGGTAATGCCGTAATCGTTTTGTTTGTCTGTTTGTTTATGGTGAACCCTTTTGCTTCACATGAATAAAACCTTGTCATTTATTTCACGTTTCAACAGAATCCATTTTTATTCCACTGTGTCCAAAAAATAGAAAAAATACCCGTTTAAGGTTTAGAATAGAAGCAGAATAAATTAAATTAATTTCGAGTGATCTGGCAGAACCTTGATAAAGTTTTATGCGCAGTGAATAATGTTCAAATCCGTGAAGACCCAGACGCCTTTTAACATGACGGACTGGGATATCAGGTAAGCCTCTGCTCTGGTTAGATTAATGAAATGAAAGTTATGGCAAGAGAGGTCAAGGCAATTTTATATAGATAACTAAATATTCATCAGTTTGACCCTAAAACCATGCAGTGATTAATTGCATCTCTGATGTGATAAGAATTTAAATACAGTTTCAAAACCATGAACTCACTCAGCTGAGACATCCAAAATTAGCAATTTGTGCTTAATGCATAAAATATGCAGCGTGCGGAACAGCTTCTGGCCCATCAGGTCACTCTCCTCCTCGCAGCTCTGTTTTTTCTAACAGGACGTCCTTTCAATTCCAGATGCATGGGGCATATTAACTGAACAGTTGCGTTGACTTTCGTCTTTTGACTAACATAAAATGGTAGGGATGTAACAATATTATCGATATCGTGTGATCGTAATAGCAAAATTGTCTCAATCTTATTGTCACATGACTGTATTAAAAGATTAAAAGATATTAAAAGAGCATTCTCTAGCATAGAGAATGTTAGAAAAAATAATAGATGTTATCTTTGTCAAGATCTATCTGATGCAAATTATTTTATTTTATAAAAGGGATTTTTAGGTTATTTGACCCATCTCATACTATAACCAGCAACAGTTATGATTAGAGGATAAAGAAAATAGGATGCTTATGGCACGTTTCCAAGTCATCATTTGTCATTTTAAATATCGCAATAAATACCACACCGTGGACGTTATACCGAAATATAATCGTACAGTGAGATTTTGATATTGTTACATCCCTATACGACCACAAAACCAGTCATGAGGATCACGGGTATATTTGTAGCAATAGCCAAATACATTGAATGGGTCAAAATTATCCTAATCCTTTTATTTAAAAAATCATTAAGATATTTAGTAAAGATCATGTTCCATAAAGATATTTTGTACATTTCCTACCATAAATATATCAAAACTTTATTTAAGTCGATGCAGAAAAATCACCAACAGAAATGGTCAAAAACACATCTACAAAAATCATTCGCTTCTGCCCTCTCTTTGTGAATTACCCTCTCATATTTGGTATCTTTTTTAAGATTAGAATTTCAGCTATGGGGTTAATCTACTCTCCACAATGTCATTACAGCAGTAAGCCAATAGAGATTGTTTTAACAAACCTGTTTCTTCTAAGCAACATCCTGCTACAGAGCCTATGATGGACAACATTAAAGGCCTTTTTTTTAAACATTTAGATTTTTTTCACCTTCAGATTTTCAAATAGTTGCATCTCTGCCAAATATTATCCAATCCAAACAAGCCATACATCAATGGAAAGCATATTTATTTGGATGCTGTAAACATCTCAATTTAAAAAATGTACCCTTATGACTGGTTATGTGGTCCAGAGTTGCTCTAAGATAGTTATGTGATAGGTGTGCCTAATTTATTCAACTCAAGGCAGGAGTTTTGTTTTAGAGATGTATTTTCACTGAATTATGTGAGCATTAATATATAAAATAATAATTAATAGATAGAACGGAACGGAACCACCGGCATAATTTCAGATGCGCTAAGTGTAGTCAAGTGTACTTTCTGCATGGTAAAGAGCCGAGTCATTTACTTGAAGGTGTCCATGTAGAAAATTTCTTCAATATTAGAATATTAATATTTATTATGTCCTAAAGGCTGAAAGCCGCTGTACAGAGATAAAAAGAGAAACATAACTATGACCTAAAGAAAACATATAAGCATATCATGAAAAGCTGTATAATTGAATGTTCAAGTTCCTTTCTTTAAATATTGAACTAGGCTGTTTTTTCCAAACAAGTAGCCCATTATATGAACATTTGAGTTTGACCCAGTTTCCTGGCCTGCGTGGCGTGTGAGGTTGGTGCGAGTTGTGTTCAAACCTCATTAATCACTTCTGCTCCTCTCAGGGCTTTGTGTCATCATTACACATTCACCTGCTCCATCCATCCACATTTCAATATGCCATTACTTGCATGCAAATTGCTAAAGTCTGCCCTGTGATGTGACTAATATTGCTCAGAACTTTCTGAATGGAGAGAAGACGCTTTATGACCGTGAAACAGTATTTTAAAAGTATGGTCACACAAACAAGTCAAAATGACTTTTGTTATGCCAAACTTTGTATGCAAACAGTACATAACAATACAACGTTTTCCAAGTGAATGCTGAAAATTACATTCATACATCATTATGACAAACTCTGAATATTCATCAATATGAATAATGTTGCAAAGTAGCCGGTTTGAAAAACAGGTGAAAGGAATTGCATTTTCCCCACCGGCTCCTTACAACCGGCAGCCAAAAGTGATTTATTTCTTATGTATGCCGGTTGGAAACTCCTGTGTTTCGTTTTCTTCGCTTTCCAAATCAATTAGTAGATCAAAAGACTGATTCAGTCCTTGAGGAGCTATGCTTAGACAGATATTCCCCAGGAGCTGCGAGGAACTCATCCATAAAACATTGAAGCCAGTTGTGTCATTCACATCTCTTACACAGCTAGCCCGCGCTAACAATTCCGATCACGTTGCTGCAAGTCAGCCCCCTTAGTGTTTACTTTTGAGGTAATTAAACTGCATTTGATGGATAACCTTGTTAAAGAGAAAAGTTTAGGTAATGATAATCTAATTAGATGTTTTTATGTACTGGAACTAATACAAATATAGCCTAAATTGGCACTCAAACTGCTGATATCAAAATACAGAGCACATAGACTTAAAGGAGGATACAGCTTTATGTTTTGACACATTTTTGTGAATAAGTACTTTACCATATAAGTGTATCTTATATGTAAAAAATAATCTATAATTTTACTTCTGAGTGAAGGAAGGCAGAATTCTATATAATGCCATTTGGGACAGGCAGTTTGGAGCTTTACAGTAATGAGCTCCAAGGCTCTGTGTAATAACTTAAGGACAATTGGATGGCATCTGTTGTTGTGGAGGTGGATTATCTCAGAGGCTCCAGAAGTCTCTCCGCGATCATGTTATTTCCCATTGTACCCTTGTTTTGTTGTTTAGCACCAATGAGGTGCAATCTCTATTTAACACCCTCAGAAAGACCGTTGACTGCTCTCGTGGGGGGAAATAGACATTAGACATTACTCTTGTGCTTGTGAGTATTATTTATCTCTTGGAAAAGTTTCTGAATCACACCCTTAGCACATCCAAGTAGTTTTTACATTGTTGCATTATTAACATCAAAGTGGCAGTCATGGTTTTCTACAAGTACCTTACAGAGATTTGTTTTTTCGTTTTGCTACAGTCGTCTTCTGATTGCTCAATGGGTGATAATTTTGAATAACATTTTTGCAAATTTTTCAAATAATTTTTGCAATGTTTTCTTCGCACATTTAAAAGCATTACAAGAAATAAAGTTAAAATAAATTGAACTGAATAAACAGAAATTTTAAACAATTCTATCTAGAGATGCAACGATACTACATTTCTCCACCTATAGGGCCAAATATTCAGAGAGATATCAGCGAATGCTGATGCCAATACAGATTCTGAAGATTACACAAATTATTAATTCATACAATGGCTATTAATATTGAACATCAAACTGGTGATGATTCTATAGAAAAATTATATACAGAGCATAAATTCATTGCATTTTTCTGTCCTCTTTA
Source organism: Triplophysa dalaica (assembly GCF_015846415.1). Taxonomy (NCBI): domain Eukaryota; kingdom Metazoa; phylum Chordata; class Actinopteri; order Cypriniformes; family Nemacheilidae; genus Triplophysa; species Triplophysa dalaica. The sequence goes on from NC_079555.1 coordinate 6,642,554, forward strand.
GATTTACAGGATACATCGGCCTTGATCATTGGGTGTTTTAAAACTATCGATGGGTGAAAAATTGTTTCCATCGCCCGATACCGATTATCGGCAGATATACTGTTGCGTCCCAATTTATTTTCCGTACATTTTGTTTTATCTTGAGCTTTCCTTCTGTTTCTACTTTTGCATTTGAGATTATGCATGAAATCTGATTTTGCTCATTGATGATCACAACCAAATTCCAGTAAAGATATCGTCTAGATGATTTGTTGATGAGTTGATTATAATTTCTTTCAGTATTCTTACGCTCCAGGACACCTGGCAGGTAAGACCTAATCACCAATCTTCAGGCCAACTAATGCATGAGTAAAAGTATTATAAATGCAAATTCCCAGTATGAGCCCTGAATCTATGTTGAAAGGTCCTCTCTAGGAAATAATTACGGACTGCTCTGATTACCTTCAAAAGACGGGATTGAAATAAAACTCATAAATTATTCAAAACAACAAAAACAACCAGCCACATTTTTATTGGTTCTATAGGGCGATGCTACCTCTGCTTTCATTCCAGATGTTAGTCTCATCAACATTGAACCACATGAAGTGTCACTGATGAGATTTTTCTTCACCGCTGAGCCTTAGGGGTAAGTACAAGTTTTGACATTTATAACACTGTTTCTTTTTGAAGTGTCGTTTGACACTCTTCTGGTTAAAGTTACACTGCAGCGTAATTCATAAACTTGTGCGAAACATTCATTATGAAACTTTAAATCATTCATGTTTTTTGTCAAGGTGCTTTAGAGAACTTGTGGACTGCGTTATTTAATGTACAAACCAGTTTTTAGTTCTGGAGTGGAAAACTTTGAATGCATTTAACTCACTAAAATGAATAAATATTTAAGCAGAATTGTACTCTTTTTTTGTATGTTTGTTTGTTTACCTCAAAGTCTTGTACAAACACAAGCACGCTAGGCCTACTCATAATTCTACTCATAATGTAATGTGTCTCATATAATGTATTTTCATTATGCAACAGAAAAACAATGAATCTGGAAAATCAACACACGAATAATTTAGTTTTATTTTTCAGGTTCACAGAGGGCCTTGTGGAAATGCAAATTTTAGCCTAAATTCACAGGAATTCAGCCTCTGTCTGACATCTTTGTGATTCAGTGCGTACCGGTGTAAAACTGGGGCTTTTGAAGATGTGCCTGTTTGCAGTGTGCATTCATTTTTCACTAACTGCTGTAATTTGTATCAATTAATGAATGTTAATTATTAAAATGTTTTATTTTCTCTCATTTCCTCTGGTTCCATTGATTCTAAACATTTCAGGTTTCACTCACATCATTGTAAAACATGGTGGGTGGTTTAGTGAATTAGCATTTCAAGACTATTGATTGGGGTCATGTGATTTGCCCTCTTGCACCGAGCGGCTCCTTTATTAGTTGTACCTAGCCTTATTGATTTGAATACTTTGTGTTTGTAATATGGAGAATTTCACAGAGAAAACTGTTTGGAAGTGACCCTTGGAAGTCAATGTCTAACTATCAAACTCACAATCTTTTCCCACATGCATATTTTATAGCATTTTTGTCTTCATATTTTCACCCTTAGTGCATATGTTCTTAAATTTTCTGTACTAAAAAAGTGGTCTGCTTCAGAATTTTGCCACTATGTCTTCTCAGCAAACTAGAGTAGATGGATTTCTTTTAGTATCCATGAACTGCCAGACTAGAGCCTTCCGTGAGATCCCTCAGGGCCCCTTCTCCTCGCATACATACATTCTCATTTACAAACCCATCATTCCCTTTCATAATGCCCTCCAAGCTTTATCAAGCAGATGACTTTATTTCAATACAGTGGGATAAATGAATAACAATGTCCAATCTTCAGAGAGAAATGCTGTAATGATTGTTATGCAGAAGAGAAGCGGAGCGAGATTTAACAAAAATACGGGATTATGATTCACCTGATTCACCTAATTGGACAAAACGGCACGTGGCTCACGTGTTATGTTCCCTTTATACACTCATTACAGGACAAGCTGATGTTAAGAGGATGATGTTTCCATGTTCTAATTTAAAATCAACAAGAAACGGCGTCACAACCCGCTTTACTTTCAATGAGAATGGCATGTAGGGATTTTATTCTGTCGAGAATTTATTGGACTGTTTTAAAAGTGAGTGTTGCATACTAGAATGTAGCCAGGTGGTTGAGGAGGAGGGGTAAAAATAAGAGGGATTTACAATTGTTTCAGAGGTATTACATAATGATAAAAGATTACAAAAAAAACCTTACCATTGGAATAATGTGGACTGATGAGTCAATCCCGATGAGAATAAGCAATGTGTGTAAAGAAAGTAAGACTCATAGTTTGTGTTGACTCTCTGCCTAGTTTTATGCATCAACAATATTTACATTTAGTCATTTACATATAGTCATTTAGCAGACTATATCTATATATTTAGACTCTATCCAAAGCGACTTACGTAAAAAGAGTTTAGGGAGCAATAATACAGTAGGTGCCAATACAAAGTTACTGGTTTCAACAAAAGCTAGACCACTACCTGTTGAGAGAAAGGGTTAGTGTTTTTTTTTTGACAAGTATTCACAGAAGAAATGGGTTTTAAGAAGTTTTTTGAATGTTGTGAGAGATGTGGTTGAACGGACCGTGTTAGAAAGAATGTTCCACCATGAAGGAGTTGTGAATGAGAATGAGTGGGAAAGCGATTTACTGCCCTCATATTGCCATAGATTGTTCCAACATGAGTGCAAACTTTTGTCACTTCAGCCTTTTTGTTCATTTCCTCTCGCTTAGGTTTTTGATGTCACTCTTTACACTCACCTAAAGGATTATTAGGAACACCTGTTGAATTTCTCATTAACGCAATTATGGTGGTGGTGTAATGGTGTGGGGGATGTTTTCTTGGCACACTTTAGGCCCCTTAGTGCCAATTGGGCATCGTTTAAATGCCACGGCCTACCTGAGCATTGTTTCTGACCATGTCCATCCCTTTATGACCACCATGTACCCATCCTCTGATGGCTACTTCCAGCAGGATAATGCACCATGTCACAAAGCTCGAATCATTTCAAATTGTTTTCTTGAACATGACAATGAGTTCACTGTAATAAATATTGAAAAGACAAACTTGTGCCAGGAAGCAGGTATACGCAAAATAACTAATCACTGATTTTTATGGTTGGGAATGGGATTATCCATGTTATCCCTTTAAGGATATACTAATTTGCTGGATGACCTTATAAATAAAAACACATTAGCTTTAGGAAGACTGTATAAAACAAATGCTTTTTAATACCTATTTTAGTCACTATTTTATTGTGTGGATGTAAAGAATTTATTTAGTTGCAATACGCTAAAATGAAACTTTACAAGTACATCAGAAAAGAATTGACGGAGTAGATGAGCATGTTCAGGTGATTGAAATCAAGGGTAGCAGTTGAAAACTCCCTCAACACCCCTGCACCCACAAACATTTCAGTAATATGCAATACTCAAGTAGCACAATATCAGAATGAAGTGCATGGCTGGCCCTCAGTGGCTCTCCTGCTGTAGATTTATGGAAAAACCTCCAATCATTTCCCCCTGGAATCCATTATTTCTGCTTACTTTCTTCTGTCAAGGTTGTGGGTGTCGAGTTGAAACGACTTTTCAACCCCAGCTTACTGTTAAATTTAGCAACTGTTTGTATTTCACTTTCTGCTGGTTAGGTGCACCTGATTCATAAACGGCAGAAGAGAAGTAAAGGAACTAGATTTCACAGTAGATATTAAGTATTTGCCGCTGTATTGGGGGTTTGCAAATTGAGTTTATGTGACATTTTGGCTAAAAGGAAATCAAATCCCTGTTAAATGTCTCCATCTTCTCGATCTCAAAAAGCAATACAAGTAACTTACATTTACATTTAGAAGACGCTTTTATCCAAAGCGACTTACATGTGGGGTAGGCAACGGAAGCAATTGGGGCAGCATAAGTACAACAAAAGCATAAGTGCAATCAAAAAAAGAAGACTGGCCTCATATAACCTAACACAGTATACAGAACCATTCATTCATTCTTTCATTTTTTTTTTCTTTTAAAGAGTATAGATGAAAATAGAGTCAGAACAGATCAGTAAGATGTTGGCGGAAGAGATGTGTTTTCAGGTGTTTCTTAAAGATGGCTACAGAATCTGCAGATCTTGTAGCAGCAGGTAGATCATTCCACATAGACAGAACAGATCCGGAGAAGGTGCGCGAGAGAGATTTTTTACCTTTTTGGGATGGCACCACAAGACGCCGTTCGTTTGCAGAGCGTAGGCATCTTGCGGGTACATATGTCTGGAGTAGCGAGTGAAGATAAGGTGGTGCCGAACCAGTGGTGGTCTTGTAGGCCAGGAGCAGAGTCTTGAATTTGATGCGAGCAACTATAGGGAGCCAATGTAGCTTAATGAATAGAGGAGTGACATGTGCTCTCTTCGGTTCATTAAAGATAACTCTTGCCGCAGCATTCTGGATCATCTGTAGAGGTTTGGTTGTGCAAGCTGGAAGTCCACCCAGTAGCGCATTGCAGTAGTCCAGTCTGGACAGGACCAGAGCCTGTACTAGGACTTGCGTAGCATGCTCTGATAGGAAGGGTCTAATTTTCCTAATATTGTAGAGAATGAATCTACAGGACCGGGCGGTGCTGGCAACTTGATCTGTGAAGTTGAGCTGATCATCGATCACCACTCCCAGGTTTCTTGCCATTCTGGAAGATGTGATGGTTGATGAGCCCAGTTGAATGGAGAGGCTGTGATGAGTCTTTGTATCGGCCGGGATTGCAAGCAGTTCTGTTTTTGAAAGGTTCAGCTGCAGGTGATGGTCATTCATCCAGAGCGAGATGTCGGCTAGGCAAGCTTAGATGCGTGCAGAAACCGTCGGATCGTCTGGGCGATAAGAAAGGTAGAGTTGTGTATCATCCGCATAGCAGTGATAGGAAAAGCCATGTGTCCGGATGACAGAGCCTAAGGATGACATGTATACAGAGAATAGCAACGGACCAAGCACTGAGCCCTGAGGGACACCTGTGTCGAGATGTTGGGACTCAGACACCTCACCTCTCCAAGATACTCTAAAGGACCTACCCGAGAGGTAAGACCTGAACCATTGTAGCACCATTCCGGAGACCCCCATAGTCTTGAGGGTGGACAGGAGGATGTGATGGTTAACGGTGTCAAAGGCGGAAGATAGGTCCAGTAGGATGAGAACAGATGAGTTAGAGGAAGCTCTTTCCCGTCTCAGGGCTTCAATGACAGAGAGCAGCGCAGTTTCAGTGGAATGACCGCTCTTGAAACCAGACTGGTCGCTGCCTAGGAGGTTGTTCTGGGCGAGAAAGGATGATAGCTGGTTACATACAACACGTTCTAGAGTTTTCGCAACAAGTTTTTACTTCAAACGAAGCATTTATTAGGAAATAATAAAGGTCAAGACAAAATGACCCCACATGAGTGCAGCATATCAGTTTTCATTGCATATTATACATTTGGTTGATTAAAATTATACCTATGTGTGCTCCTGAAAAGTACAAACCTTTATGAACATGACACTGGTGGCGTGATTGCAGATGCATTGATAAATGGATTCATAAATCATGAATTAGGATGAAGTGATAGGTGGTGTTAAAATGTGTGTAATGTATAACATCTTAAATGTAAAGGTTTGAAGGATTAAGATTAAGGTGTGAAAGACAGTCACATGTGCAAAGGTTTCATCTTGAAATGCAATGCAGTGTGAAATCTTAAACTTGTCCTTTAACATCAGACGTCTGCATAATCTAAATGATATTACTCTGAGTGTGAATCACAATGCACCAACAGTGTTTTTCATGTGCTATCACAAAGTTTGCTTCATTATTTGTGCTTCTTTGAAGTTAAAACATGTCCCCTTTTTGTTAAAAAGAAAGTCCGGGTCTTTGATGTGCAAATCTGAAAGAAGTATTCTTCCAATACAATAAAAAGCAAAAAAACCTCTTCATTGATAAAACTGATTTTGTGTTTTATCCCATCTTTCATGTATGGTGTTCCTGTGCAATAAAATACATCATCTCCCTTGAACCACATATTAACACTGCAGTGTACCAATAAATGCCAATCGCATAAAAATACTGAGGGGAGATCAAATTCAATTCCATTTCCTTGTGTGCCCTTTATTTCAACACAAATTAGTGGGTAATATATTGTTGTACTTTTGACAGATTTCCACCATGAGATCAGTATTTAACAAATCACATCAAAACAATGCCCTTGCCTTACATAAAAATGAGTGCACCATAAACAGACAACAAATGCGCCATCTACCATAATTTTCAGCTTACAATGTAAATGTTTAATAGGGCTTAATGAAATTATGTTGTGTGGCAACAATACTGTAAAGATGTTTTTTCAAGGTAACTATCACTTCTAATAAGCATTTGTACTTGACAAGCTCAGCTGTTACCCTTACAAAAATCTAGATGTAATGTTAACATGGTCTGTCTGTTTCTAAAACAGAGATCATTAGCAAGCGGGCCTTTTCGCATAAATTCAGACTCATAAATATCTTGCTAATACAGGCTTATATTTCTATATTATATTTATACATCGCCCCCTGACACATTATCTCAACTTATGATTTTTGTAGTTCTATACTGTTAGCTAAACATTGCCAGCTAAAAAAAAGTTAATTTAGCAGAAATAAATCGCATAAGATCGCATAATAAATGTATGACCGTGATATAAACAGTCTAAATTCCGACCTACACTTTCAGAAACCTTGAAGCAACATTCATCTCCTGTTTTAGAGATGATGCTATCGTCTGAAACACATCTTTGAAAAACGGCCCTCTAGTTGCCATCGCTGGTGCTCGATCCCTCCAGCAGATAAAATCTATGAGCTTGAAGGGTTTTAATGAGGCAGAAGATTCCCGTTAGCGATGGCTTTTTAATTATCACAAGAACCACTTCGCTCATCTTCAGAAGTCGACATGATTGGATGCATCAAATCTTGCTGAGGTTTTTGGAACTGCTATGGGCAGACCTGGAGAAATACTCTGAGGTTTAGCCTTTTATTCTGTGCCTGTGATTTTGAAAAATGAAATTGGATTTGGGGTCAAAAGTGCATAATATACAGCCCTAGCCAGCAATGTTTCATTCATTCTTTATGACAGTCAATGAAGACAGGAGAATAAAGATTTGTGCAAACATATGTGGATATCAACAAAGAAATGCATGCTCTGTAAAGGTCTGTTTTCAACAAGGCTTCTGACTTGAAGGTTCACACACACAAATTGACTTTAACATGACTCTTTGTCTAATCCTTAAACCACAACAGTAGAAACTCGAGTTTCATCCTCCAGGCATTACAACAACCACATAAATATATAAATGTTATATTCTTTTACATTTATGAAGCATGCAAGAAATTTTAATTAATTAAAATTACTCATTATATATATTAAATAATTATTCAATTATATCTGAAAAATCCACAATGAGAAAACTTTTTGCCCTTTTTGTTTCAGATTAATTTAACCACACGTAAAATAAAAATACAGAGACTAGTTGTATTACAAGAATAGATCACCCAAAAATGAAAATTCTGTCTTCATTTACTCACCCTTAAGCTCTTCCAAATCTGTATAAAAGTATTTGATCTGAGGAACACAGAGAAATATATTTGGAAAAATGCTTGTAACAGTTTTTGGCCACCATTGACTGCCATGTAAATTGCTTTATAAATGTACTAGTTCGGTTTAACACAAAAGAAGATATTTGGAAGAATGTAGGAAAGCCAACAGTTCTGGGACAGTTTTGACTACCGTTGTAATTTTTCCTACTATGGTAGTCAATGTTGGCCAAGAACTGTTTGCTTACAAGCGTCATTCTAAATATCTTTTTCTGTGTTCATCGTAACAAAGAAATGTATACAGATTTGGAACAACTCAAGGGTGAGTAAATGTTGACAAGAGTTTTTATTTTTGGGTGAACTGTCCCTTTAAGCCCAAAGCACATTTCTGTATAGAACAAGAGCTTGAGTTATCACATCTAAAAACTAATTAAATGAATCTTTATACTTCTCCTTAAACACTTGGTACAGCTGAAGGACAAAACAAAGCAGTGGAGCAAACAAACAATCAAGTGACTGAAAGCAAAACAAATTTATTTTCTTTTCCACGTGCATATCCTTTTTTAGTTCAATGAGCCTACAGTGCAAACACTACACAAGTCATGCTGTGAGGGACACCCAAGAGACAGAGTGTGACTTTGAATGTTATTACATTAGGGACCTTATAAACATATTGTTTTAAACTAGAGGTAATATGCTTGAATGTGTGCAAATATTACTATCTCCATGTTCCCATGACGAGGATGCGTTCTTTGATTGTACAGAAACAGTCTCTTCAGAGGATGCCTACTCCCAATTTCCTTCAACTTGTTTTATACTTGGAAGTCCTGGCTTATGCTCTAGGCTTTTGAAATACTGATTAAAGAATTTGCACTTTCCAGAAACAGAACAGTGCACAATACAAAAGAACAACAAGTAAATAAGCCGCACCGTGAGAGTTAGTTAAGTATAATCTACAGGGCAGCTTAACATTTCCGCACTGTATTAAAGTTCACGCTTGCACAGTTGGTTCAAGACATCATGTACAATAGTAACTGTATTGTAGTTTACAGGCAACCGGAAGAGGCTAAGCTGATCTGTATGCTACAAGCCTTTTTTTATATTATGGATTTGATGGCACTGCATTGCCCTTTATCTCTTTAGGGGGGTCATAGATGTGCCGTTAAAAACCGAGATAAAGACAGTTCCCTGAGCCTGCTTCCTAGATATATGTCATTTCAATGCTTATAATGCTAATGGAAAATTTTATCATCCAGTAGAAGGAATAAATAGATGACATTGCTTTGCATTATTGGTTAACCTGTAAAACTGGCGAGGATATTTATCTGATCCTCGACAGGCTGTATCTTGAGATGCAGTCTTTTGTCTGATGAGATTCATAGACTGGAAATACAAGGGCTGCGTTTAATTTCAAACACTAGGCTAAAAACATGTGACACATGAATGAATGTCCAGGAGCAGAATTACATCAGATAAATTAAAAAGCGCCACCAACTCTCTGCAAGACTGTGTTTTGAAATACAATATTTTAATGAATTGGATTGCAACAGTCACACCCTGGGGTCAGAGAAAGATGAAATGACTTGCAACATTAGGTCTTGAAGATATTTAAATTACAAGATAAAAATGTATGTGCAGCAAAGAGCATACTCGAATTTTGCATACAAATCAGGGCATGGATACATTTAGAACACTGCGTTCACATATCAGGCCAAAGTAATTCTACAGTGAACAGTTCTTCTTATTATTTAAGGTTTACGATAGATAATGTAAAGTTCAGAAACTGCAGTATTAGAGGAAAAAGTGAAAAGAAAAGTTTGTGCAGTTTGTATCAATATAGCCTGCAATAAGACATTAGTCTGAAAATGTATAAAGTATTACTAAAGCTAACCAGTTGCTCATGCAGCTTTTGGGGGCAACAGTATTTGTACCTACATCATTCGAAAATCTAAAGTCTCTACTGCCATTTAGTGGACCAAATCAGAAATGCACCTCCTTATCATTTTACAATATATGGGTTATGTTGGAATATTTTTTACTCGTTAATGGAATACTACATAGGAAACATATTTATCACATTATAAAATAAATATTTATATATATTTATTATTTTAACTTTCCAGCACAGTCAGAAGCACACTTACAGTGGAGGTCTAATAGAATTTCACTTCTTTAAATGTACTTAGCAATTATTATTATTGCTTGAGCATAACATCTAATTGTAACATCTAACAGCTAAACATCTATTGTGTAGCACATCATACTAAATAATAAAAACTCATGCAAAATAGGATACCCTTTAACTTATTGGGGTCAGCAATAGAAATTTAGACAAATCTGTGGCTAACTGTGATAGACTTTTTAAATAGGTAATTTAATCATAATGGAAACATATTTACAAAATATTATTATGTTTAAATTATAGATTCATTTGCAGGTTCTAGCATTTGAAAGTCTCCAAAAATCTGGTATGATAGGTTTTCCAACGTTTTTTAATCCAAAACCTCCATCAGTTTCCAATGATAAACTGAAAATCTTTAGCAAGTATGACAGTGAATGAACATTAGAAAATGAAATAACTCAACAAGCAAGTTTCACTTTCCCCAAAACACATATGTTTCTGTTCGGTTACCAACTTCCTTAAAAATATCTTATTTTGTGTTCTAGGGAAGAAAGTCATAAAGGTTTGAAATGACAATATACGCAGTAGTAAGAGACTAGGTTGGTAAATGATTTCATTTTTGAGTGAACTATCACTTTAAGTTATGAAGTTTTTCAACAGATTGCAACATAACTTGTAATATCTGTGACAGAAATGTGTGATAGGACCGTTCACATAATAACTATAATGTTACATATATAATACAACGCTTTTTGACCGCGAAAGTCTTTAATTCTGACATAAAACCCGCGTTGCGATCATCAATGGTCAAACATTACCCGCCAGAAACTAGCTGATAGTCCAGAAGCCTATAGGTATCGTTCATTATCTAGAAAAAAATATTGTTATAATGATGTCTCGAATGTTACAGCAATTGAGTGTAGGTTACAAAGCAAAGGTACACCGAAACCTTATTTCAAATTCTTAACAAAAAGGCGTATCTGTATTTCCCATCATGTTGTTCTGTAATAATGACGCAATTGGGATTCAGTTTATTTCTCCTGTAATGACTAAACTTCCTATTTCCCGCTTGAGTAGGCGGGTTTCCGTGACGTATGGTCCGGAGAGGTGTGTTTAGGGCGGGGTTTTAGAGCAGCGCTGCCCATTCAGAGAGAGTCGCGTCTTCTTCGCTGACTCCAATGGAACGGTTTTTTCACAGTTCAATAGTTACCGGAAGTTACCAGTAACACATGGAGATGAGACTAAACAGACCAACTGAGATAAACGTTTAACCCAGTTAAAGACGAAAGCCATTCAATGAATAAAGAAATGAAAGAATTAAAGCATTTAAAGAGAAAAACATAGCTTGCTGGTATTATCTGAAGGCTACATGAATCACGTGACGCTCCAGCGTTTCGGACTTCCGTTGGCAGAACTCTCTCAGTTAATGGCTCTGGCGATGCCGTGCTACTAGCCTGGCCTTACAGTGGAGACATATTTTGGCACCACAACCAGAAGCAAGAAGCTACTGGCTCGGCCCAGCATGACTAAAGCCCTGGCTCGCCCTGGCACAGCAGTCGAGGCCCGGCTATTAACAGCCATTTTCGGCCCGACTATTGGAAATCCAGACATGAACAAATGTTACTGTACCGAACACAACCCTAATCCCAGAATAGTTTGTTTCTGATTGTACAAACAATGGGACAAAGGATCGTCACCGTCTGAAATAGCAGTACACTGTGGATAATGCCCATCTAAATAATCAGCAGAATTAATGACAGATGTTTGAAACAAATATAGCCTATACAGTATAATAAAACAAAAGTACAAATATATAATTGTAACGTGGCAGTGCTGGAATGACACGGCCATACACATACGAAACATTATCTAAGCACAAAGGCAATAGGAAAAATAATTAACAAAGACCCACAGCTCGGCTTCCGGTGTGACGTCACTTGCCGACTGCAGTCAGGATTCAGTACAGGAGAAGAGAAGACCTGCGCACTATTCTAGAACATTTCTCACACTCACAGAGAGCAGTTAGACTGGTTACTAGCTAAATACTTTCAAACCATATCTATTTTTATACTCATCATTTTCTCCTTTTGAAGTACAAAATCAACATCAAAACTGAGGGTGCTTTAGTAAAGGTGAGTTTTCTTGTATTTTACGTGATGTAAAATGGCTGCTGTTTTGAGTGCGTGACTGTAGAAAATGGCGTCGTTATAGAACAAGCACCTGAGGAGGTTTTTGTTCATTTAATATAGATATAGTAGATTTACATCGGTGGCGACTGCTTCATACTTACCAGTCGTGGCCGCTTACTGTGTTCGTTTGCTAGGCAAGTTAACTTACAGGAAATGCTAAGCGCGACGAAACTCTGCATGCTAGCTAGCAGTTAACGTTACACCAGAGCGAACGTTGATTAAACGGTCTAATATCGACCTTTCGTGTATGCTTTTATTCGATTTACACGGTCTTTAGGCTTTCAAACGCATACAACGTTTAAAACAATGGCGGTAAAATGTAGTTCTTTTGTTACCCTCGTTAATGTTAGCAAGCTAAAGGTCTGGCCTCTTTTGTCAGTAAGCTAAGTTGCATGAGGCAAACGGAGGCTGACCAAGCATCTGTACTTTAACATACGATTTTTGTGTTAAAATTATCTGGATATCTAATAGCAAGTAGTGCCATTTTATGTTTAGATGAAGATAAAACCAGTAATTTTGATTAACCAGCGTCGTTTTAAATTCGCTGCCTGAGCAACGTGTTTTATCTGATTCCCTTGTCTTTTTTCTTTATCTTTTCCTCAAACAGTTCGGATTTCCCCATCCCGCCCTTTCATTACTATTCTTTACAAGATTCTTCGTTGTCAAGCCGCCAAAGTGGAGAGTGTGATTGCAGAAGGGGGCGCTTCTCGTTTCAGGTGTGTTAAACTGGCCGGTTTTGTCCAACGGTCTTTTCTCATGTATTACCCATCAATAGAGAAAAAGACACACGTGTTTGTAATTCTGTCTAAATGAGGAGATCCACAGCTGTCCTCAAATTCAATTCGTGCTAATTCTTTGTTCATACGGCTTCAATTTGAGCCACCTGGTTTAAATAGGCTCGTCAATGTTACAAGCTTTTCAGGTCAAGATATGTGTTTAGACCTGCTCTCAGATGAAACACTACTAACTTTGTGTAATGACTGGCCTTTCTTTCCATCGCACACTGGTTCAGTTGCGTTTTAGACTCGAGCATCTGCGTTGACGCCGCACCAATCGCTGTGAACAAGTGGACCGTTCAATCGATTTAACTTAACTCATGACAGAGGGGTAAAACATTTGCCTGAACTTTAAAAGATATGTTTTGAAGATTTTAGATATTGAACATTTTTAACATTATAGAAATTGATCCATTAACTGCAGCCCTTATGGGATGCTATACAAATGTAAATTTCAAGACCTGCATGACAAAATCCTAAAAATGAATTGCAGCAGTTACTCATAGTTATTGAGCGTGTGTCCTTTTTTCTTATTTACAAAGGATAAAGAGACGAAACACATGATGCAGCTATAGGTCCACTAGTTCCTTGTTTTGCTGCTTGAATATGTACCTTGTTAAACAGGTTACATTTGATTTTCCGCCTTTTCTCTGACAACGGATAGGACTTAAGTATTTAAATGGTTGTGTAGGGGTTGTTGTGCAAACAGCATTGTAATGTTCCATTTTATTATTCTAGTGCTTCTTCGGGCGGAGGAGGAGGTAGGGGTGCAACTCAGCACTATCCCAAGACTGTCGGTAACAGGTATGTTTAAGCATGTTAATATAAAGACATCCGGCAAGTAGTGAAGATCGATACAGCTTTGTAGCATACTTTAGAGTCTCTAATCACTTTGTGTCTCTTTAGCGAGTACCTGGGGAAAACCCCAGGGCCTGGCGTTCAGAGATGGGTTCCTTCAAGAAGCACTAGACGAGATGTCAACTCCAATGAAAAAGAACTTCACGATGCAATATTTAGGAAAGTAAGAGGGTAAGTGTCCTTGAAGTGCATAAATATTCGCTTCAGCAGGGAGTGAGAGCCTGAGGAAGCCTTTGTTTTGAGCTCTTTTGTTCATTGTGCTTTCATGTGAGCATTTCTTTTTGCTTAACAGCTGATACACTCCAGTTCATGGAATTACAAATCTGTTGAACGCTTGTTTTTGTTTTAACTGACATGTAATATATGCTTTTCACTTTTATCTTTCAGCATACTTAATAAACTGACCCCTGAAAAGTTTGACAAGCTATGCCTTGAGCTTCTCAATGTGGGCGTAGACTCTAAACTCGTCCTCAAAGGAGTCATCTTGCTGGTAAGATACTTTTATGTAAGCCTTTATTATATAAAACACCACAAAAGGTTTTTGGGATAAGCCTTATAATGTAAGATTACGTTTGGTTTTAATACAGATTTGACTGAAGAGTAGGTCTGTTTAGGTTATGGAATTGTGTTTATGCAGTCTATTCACTGTGGTTACCATGGTAACAAGAACATTTAGACTCTTGTACTAACCTGCTAGGATATGAGTCATGACCAGGGAAATTATTTTCTTAGCGTGCATGTTTGTAGTTTCGGTTCTTTTGGTCCGGACAAAAATGTAGTCTTTGTATCAAACCTGACAGCTTAGGTGTAAAGTCGCAACATTAGACAGTGTTTATGATTTATATGTTAAAACAGAACTTATCAGACATCCAGAACAATGATGTGTGCGGGCTTATACATGCTCAGTGTATGCCTATGCATATGAGGGTATTTTTAGTAAGCCGTAACTCGCAAAGACCTCCTGAACTGTTTTAAGAAGTCAAAGCGGCGACAGGAATTCCTGCGTTACATGCGCAAGCACAGATCTAATAAACACGCCTTTGTATTACAAAGCTAATTGATTTTGGGGTCGTATATTGCCATCACCTCCTGTTTTTGTTTTGCGCCAGTGTTCGTCTGAAATTTGACCGAGGCCCTTCTTCTCAACGGCCTCGGTCCCCTTGTATAATGCGCACCAGAGTTCGAGTGGCAGCGTTCACACATACACTAATAAACCGCACTAACAGAGCAATCGCACCAGAGTTAGATTAAAATGAACCAAACATAGCATATGTGAACACACCCTTAGTCTTCAGAAACAACTTTCAGGAAAGTTTGAACTCAGTCTCTCTATTAAAGGACTTTAAAGTGTATATGCAATTTCAATTCCATGCTTTTTTCTGTAGATCGTAGACAAAGCCCTAGAAGAGCCAACATACAGCTCACTCTATGCTCAGCTATGTCTGCGTTTGGCAGAGGATGCACCAAACTTTGATGGCCCATCAACTGAAATCCAGTCATCACAAAAGCAGAGCACAGTAAGTACTCCTTTTTTATATAGCTTGGCTGCATTCTCATTAAAACCTGCAATTCTCTTGATTTATATTCTCAATTTACAGACAAAGTCACTGAATGTATATTTATGATGTGATAAAAAAGTGAAATCCAGCATCAGCTAGTTGTCTTGCTGACTGCGCAAAACTCTTTGAGGCATTACATTTTTTATTTAACTATTAAGCTGTGCACTCAAAACTGATTTTAGTTGTTGAAACCGCTGTAAAGTAAACATTTTTCTTTTTTCCCCTTGGTTTCATTTTCTCACTGTGCACTATCCTGTTTATTCCCTGCAGACTTTCAGAAGACTTTTAATCTCCAAGCTTCAAGATGAATTTGAGAACCGCACCAAAAATGTTGACAGTGAGTCATTTCCCCAACATCTTATTTATTTATTGCAAAGCATAATACCTTTCTCCTGGGTGGTTTCTAACTTTTACATTTGTCTCTTAATTTAGTTTATGACAAACAAGACAACCCTCTATCCTCTGAGGAAGAGGAGCAGCGTGGCATCGCCAAGATCAAGATGCTTGGCAATATCAAATTCATTGGAGAGCTTGGCAAACTTGACCTCATCCATGAGTCCATCCTTCATAGGTGCATCAAAACAGTATGTTATTCCTACTTAACTTTTCAAACGCTCTTTGGCCTGGTTTCATAGACCAGGCTTAGTTTAAGCCAGTTAAATTAAGTCGCTTTTCATATAAAACTTATATAAAAACATTTCTGGTGCGCATCTTGAGACAAAACAATGGCAATGACATATTTAAAGATATGTCAGGGCAATTTATTTTCAGTAAAGACGGCTCAACTTTAATTTTAGTCTGGGGCTTGTCCTAAGCCTTCTTTGAAACCAGGCATTTGTTTCTCTTGATTTTGTCATTTGGTGAGATGTTTGTGATTCATCTATAGCTTTTGGAGAAAAAGAAGAGGGTCCAGCTCAAGGACATGGGAGAGGATCTGGAGTGTCTCTGTCAGATAATGAGGACTGTGGGGCCCAGACTCGACCATGAAAAAGCCAAGGTATCACTTGAGCCAAGAACCATTCAAACTGGACCTCTTAAATTGATTTTTAGTAATTTTGCTCCTGTTGAAACACAGTATGAACTGAATCATTCTTAGAACAGGAATATGTATTAGTAAACTGTTTGTTATAGGTTAGTGTACCTTTCTTATTATTAAGGATCATAATGAATGCGTTTCAGCTAATAGTAAAATGGTGACAGGTTAATTTTGTTTTAATGCACTGGAATGATCTGCTTTTTCCTGTCATATTCCTACATTTGCTGGAAAGGGAAATTCCAGGTGTTTAGAATAATGTCATTGTAATAGAGAGAGAAGCAGTTGTCTGATAGTATAAGATAATTCAGACTGGTTTCCTTGAACAAGACTAAGCTTATGCTCAGACAAAAGTATTTTTCTCAAGCAGTTTTAAGAGGATGATTCACCAAATTAAAAGCATTACAATTCACTTGCTGCTTAAAGCATGCCTATTCACGCGCTGTTGCATCCTCCTCAGTCTTTAATGGATCAGTACTTCGGCCGTATGCGATCCTTAATGAACAACAAGGATTTGCCTGCAAGGATTCGTTTCCTACTGCAGGACACAGTAGAGCTGAGAGAGAACAATTGGGTTCCTCGTAAAGCTTTTATCGACAACGGACCAAAGACGATAAACCAGATTCGTCAAGAGGCAGTGAAGGCGAGCATTTTTTTAAGTTTAATAATACATATGTTACATATTTTATTGCTAGTGAGACTAAAAAACTACTACTTACTGATTTGAGGGTAAATAAAGTATTAAGCCTTACAGGTGTTTTTTTTTTCTCTGAAGGATTTGGGTGTTTTCATTCCACCCATGAACCAGGGGATAAGAATGGACTTCTTCCTAGAAGGCCATTTCATGCCGAACAAGATAAAACTGGACAGAGAATCTCTTGGGGGATTGGCAGATATGTTTGGTCAGATGCCTGGTGAGTTTGCAAATTCTTCTATAAGATCAATATTATGTCTGAAGCTTCTTTACTAATCTGACTATAACTAAACATATATCTTCTGAATGACTAAATGTAATATATTTAAATCTGCAGGCGGCGGCATTGGGACTGGTCCAGGTGTGATCCAGGACAGATTTTCTCCCACCTTAGGACGCCACCGTGGACATATGGCTTCTCAACCACAGTCACAGTTTGACTTGGGTCTGAAGCCTTTTGTCAAGTCTAACCAGGTAGGTGGTAGGTTCCTGCATAGCCTAAAGTCACTTTCAAATCGTATTAGAAGATTAAGTTTGCTAAATGATTTCCACAGGGACAGAATCAGCATTTTCAAAGCCAGAACCATTCAAACCAGCAGCAGGTTCAGTCCAAGGACATGCCACCACGCTTTAAGAAAGGGCAGCTCAATGCTGATGAGGTAAATTGGAGGCATACGATAGCTGTTCCCGAGTATAAACCAAAACCTCCTGCACCCTGTGATTATAAAAAGACGCGTTATTCTGAGGGATCCCACTGGATGGCAGTTTTCTTTCTTTGTCTGTTTCTTGTTTCTTTCTATTCTTTTTTTCCCTCCTCCTCAATGCTCTTCTGCTATCCCTCACTCTTTAACTGTCCTCCAGTCCACTGATTGCGATTATGAGATATGAGGGTGTGACTTTTTGTCCCTTTTTGTATTGTTGTCATGTTATTAGCATGACAAGCTTTGCATTGTTTTATCACTTCTCTCAGATCAGCCTCCGACCTGCTCAGTCATTCCTTATCAATAAAAATCAAATGGCAAAACTGCAGTCCCAGATTCCCAATATGATTCCTCCCAGCGCTCAGCCTCCACGCACACAGACTCCACCACTCGGACAGGTAGAAATCCCTTTATTTATTTATTTCTTTCATTAAAGCACACTACAGTGACAGAAAACCAATATACCTGTGAGGCAGTTAATGTGATAATAAACATTGAAGACATCCTTTTAAAGCTTTTT
This sequence comes from Triplophysa dalaica, assembly GCF_015846415.1. NCBI lineage: Eukaryota > Metazoa > Chordata > Actinopteri > Cypriniformes > Nemacheilidae > Triplophysa > Triplophysa dalaica. The sequence continues at coordinate 6,660,634 of NC_079555.1, forward strand.
CCATTCTTTGAATTTTATATATTTGTAATTTATTTGCTGTGTTGCTTTTATATTTATATATCAGATTTTTTATCGTTGTCTTTATCATCTTACATCCTCTTCTGTGTTCTCTTCAGTCCCATCAGCTTGGTCTGAAAACCAACCCTCCTCTGATCCAGGAAAAACCTCAAAAAACTATTAAGAAACCTGCACCTACCAAGGAGGAACTGCTGAAAATGACTGTATGCCATTCAAAGCTTCCGCATGTGTTCAAAGCTTCTGTATGACATAACTAGTTATCAGAGATGTTTCCAACCTTTAACTTGTTTTGTTACAGGAGTCCATGGCGACTGAGTATCTTAACAGTAAGAACATGACTGAGGCTGTCAGTGCCGTGAGAGAGATGAAAGCACCTAAGCATTTTCTGCCAGAGATGTTGAGTAAGATCATCTTGTGTTCTTTGGAGCGGACGGATGAAGATCGGGAGCATGCCAGCACTCTCATTCACACACTCCGAACCGAGGGCTTCATCACTGGAGAGAACTTCATGCAGGTAAATAACCCTAGAGTCAAATCAATGATGTGTGCAACCCCCTGTGGAACACGAAGTCAAACAATTGTATTGTTGTCTGCAGGCTCTTCTGAATGGATTGGATCAGTGCCCTAAGATTGAGGTGGACATTCCTCTGGTCAAGTCTTACCTGGCCCAGTTTGCTGCTCGAGCTGTCATCGCTGACCTGGTCAGTGTGGCCGAACTGGCTCATCCACTGGAGAACGGAAATCACTTTCCCCTGTTCTTGCTGTGTCTGCAGCAAGCTTCCAAATTGAAGGACCGTGAGTGGCTCACAGAGCTCTTCCAGCAGAGCAAGGTCAACATGCAAAAGATGCTTCCTGGTACGTCTGTTTAGCCTGATTCCGGCTTCTTTATTATAAAAGTAGACAAAGGTTACAATTTAATGAAATATTATATAAAACTTCATCCAAAAATAATGTGAACTGAATTGTAAGAAATAGGATTAGGGGCATTTTTATGGAAAAGTTTGACCCAATAGCTTAACTGTTCTGTTTTTATGTTGCTTAGAAATTGACCAGAATAAAGATCGTATGCTGGAGATTCTGGATGGTAAGGGTCTGAGTTTCCTTTTCCCCTTGCTAAAACTGGAGAAGGAACTGCTGAAACAGATCATTGCAGACCCTTCCCCTGGGTCCATCTATAAGTGGATCAAAGACAATATCTCTCCCAAACTCCACACTGATAAGGGCTTCATCAACATACTTATGACCAGGTATAGCACACTAAATATGCACACAAACAATATTGCTTTTGAATAATCTCATATCAGCTTTTATTTATCAAGTCTTTTTCCATTTAAACAGCTTTCTGCAGTATATCGTGGCTGAACTTGGTCTGTCTGAAGGGGATGAGCAACTGTCCTCTCCTTCGAAAGAACATCTTGATCAGGAGAAGCAACTGCTACTAGCCTTTAAGCCAGTCATGCAGAAGTTCCTTAACGATCACACAGAACTGCAGGTCAGCGCTCTCTACGCTCTGCAGGTGCACTTCAACGCCAACGCTTTCCCAAAAGGTAATGCAGCTACTTGCATTAGAACATGTAGCCTATCCCTGACCCTAACTGTGATCCCTGACCCTAACTGTGACCTTGGGATGGGAAATATAATTTTTATTTTGTAATTTTAGGTGTGTTGCTTCGCTACTTTGTCAACTTCTATGACATGGAGATCATTGAGGAGGAAAGTTTCCTAGCATGGAAAGAAGACGTTTCTCAAGAATTCCCTGGGAAAGGAAAAGCCTTATTCCAGGTATTTTTTTGGATTTAGCTGTTATGTAAACTTAATCATGTTCTCATGAGAAGTGTTTTTCTTCATAGTATGATGAGGTCAAAATCTAGGTGTGTCTTGCCCTCAGGTGAATCAGTGGTTGACTTGGCTGGAGACAGCAGAAGACGAGGAGTCAGAGGAGGAAGCCGACTGATGAACCAGACTAATCCTCCCCGTGCATACTTTTATCCTGATAGATAACATGCCATCTTCTCTTTGGTTCCTTTACTTTTTGCTGTAATTCACTCTTATCTAAACTGCTGCTAGGCTCATGAATTAACCGCAAGACAAAGTAATGCCATCTTCATCATAATATTTCCTTGTGCTTGCATCATAGCCAATGTTAGGTGTGTCAGTTTTGAGTTTGAGATGATAAAACGACCACTTTGTTAAATCAGTATACATATTTCTTTGTCTCCTAATTTCTAATTTTTTTTAGACATAAGAAAATGTGGTTAAGTCCCATCTTTCTTACATGTGTAACCTAGTTTGTGTTTTGCGGTATAAGAGTGGATGGAAAACCTTTTGGTGTCCCAGCAGAAGTGAAGCTGTCGATATAGAAGCAATAGTTTGTTGTCTTTTTGGAGATGGATTAGAAATTAAACTGAGATCCTGGTTGAGTGGCCTTCATAGGTTACGCTGTTGACGCTTTTAGTGTTATTCTGGGTCCGTTGCAATATCCTTTAACCTTCACGTGCATGATTTTAAAAATAATCTGTTAAACTGTAATCACTGACTGGTTGCTATAAAGTTCTAGCAGTTTCCATTTCTACCTCCTCATGAATAATCTTTAGTGCTGGCTTCAGACATGTCTTAAGTCTTGAGATCCAGTTAATCTCCATAGTCATTCAGACAATTTCATACAACACACTACCTAAAGCCACAGCTTGCAGTAGATCTGAATGTCTATTGAAGATATGTGTTAGTGAGAAGTCCAGCTAACTGAATGAATGCCTCCGCTGCCCCAGCCTTACTCATTGTCTACTGTGTGTTCTGACAAGGTAACTGAAATGTAATCTATTACAGCAATAGTAACGTCTTTTAGGCCCCAGCAATCTGCTGCAAATGAAACATCTTAAACGTGTATCTGGTGGATTATTTTAACCTGCCTTTGGATAAGTCATTAAAAGTTAATTAAATAAAAAGGTTTCACAAAAAAAGAGAAAAGGCTTCTGCCCTTGACAATAGATGGTTTGACAACAACCGTTTATTGTCAGGTGTTTTAATTATTTGACAAAGTTATTCTTGTTTGTTAAACGGCAATCCAGATGTAAGAAATTAAATGGTTTATGATCATGACATTGTAAAGCATATTTTGCTGTATTCATCACCACTATTGCTGAATTTACAATAAAGAAAATACTTGATCAATATATTTACTTGTCCGTTTTTGTGAGATGCAAAAAAAAATGTTAATTTAGGTAGGAACTTTTCGCTTTTTAAATTTGGAAAAATGTTTGAAGTTAGAGCAAACAAAATATGGCAGGATTTTTTCGTTTTTGCATTATTCCTCATCCGTGGGGATCCAGAAATATTCAACCTTTCTGCTTCTCCTTTGAAACCCAGAATCGTGGGATTCTCCCATTGGTGACAGTTCACTGAAATGGGCTGGTCCTGTGTCCCTTCTAACCCGAGGTGCAGCCACTCTAAACATAGTTCTGCTGAATAGATATGACAAATTCAGACAGTGCATTATTCAAAGTTTAGTATTTTATAAATACATACCTCCCTGAGCTCCTTTCTGAATCCTCACTGCTGGGATCAGGTGTGGAAATGTACACAGGATCTCCTTCCTAGTGATAGCATGTTTTTTAGACGGTTGAATAATACAATTAATGTATTTTGCTAAAGATGAATGAAAGGAAAATGAAATTACTGTGAAGTTCCTTGGTGTACCATCTTGATTTTTTAGAAGCTTAACCCTCTGGTCGCTCTCAGTCATACACAGGAAGAAGCTCTTAATGTTAGCTTGGCACTGAAGTGAGATACACAGGTATGTGTTTTTACAATTGACATTAATTGGGAAAATAAAAGCATTGTACGTTTTTGTCATTGATTTGACATCCCCTGGTCACTGGTTTGTATGGATGACCAGTGATGCTCCTGCCTCATCCTTGCAGTCCAGGTACATTTTTAACGAGCCTAAAGGACTCACTGCTTTGGTTTGCCTCTGAGACTTCAGCTCCTCCTGGGCCCTGATGATTTCTGCCAGATCCTGATGTTTCTCTCTCCAGGAAAGACACTCCCTGGTGCGATCTTCCTTTTCTCTCTCGGCTAGATTTCTTTCCTGCTCTGCATCTTGTTGGGCTTTTTTGGCTCTCTCACTATATTCTTCAGCGACCAGAGCTCTACGTCTGGAGTTCACCTCCCTAGTAAAGCAGAGCAACAAATACATGAATGATGTGAATTTAAAAGCATTATGATGCATTTATATAGCATTACCAACATTTTTCTATATGAAAAGCTCACTTTTCCATAATCTTCACATTTTCCTCTGTCAGCTCCTTCAGTTTGTTTCGTAATGTGTTTCTCTCATTTTCCAGTTCTTTGTTTTCTTCCAGGAGAACTTGCTTTTCTCCAGACACGCGGTCTAGTTTAATCTTGGTCTCGAAGTAATTCCTCTCAGTTTGTGCTAAAAGTTGCTTAACATCTGTGTGCTGTGGATGAAAGAATGAGAGTGTTTCTTCATTTCATGTGCATTGTTAAGTGCATTGTTGAGTATATTGTGTGCAAACTGCATTGTGATTTCATGGGCACCTCTTTCTTCAGCTGGTGTAGCACCTCACTGAGCCTTGTTTTTTCAGATATCACAAAATCTTTCTCCTCCCGGTTGTCCAGTGCCCGGGCTTCTGCTAGGGCTCTATTTTTATCCGCCTCTGCTCGGGTTCTGTCAGCATCCTCAGCTGCCCTGGAGCACAGTGTCGCCCTCTGCTGGCTGAGATGTAGCTTCTGGTTTAACTAATAATATTAAAGAGCAACTATTACAATGTCCTTAAAATTAAATTTCTTGCAGTGAGTTATGTTTGCGTATAAATGTAAGAAGTCTACCAAGTTTTAAAGCTGAAAGTCACCGAATTGTTATTGGCTTGGGAAAAAGGAGTTGACTCTGAATCTCGCGAATGAGTCATCTGTTGTTCTAATTTCAGTTCCGTGCCAGATTTGCACCACTATGTTTAATCCAGTACCTAAGAGATGACGTATTTTTCTAGGCTAACACTGAATTAGGTGCCAGGCTGGTTCCACGTGTGCATTTTTCCCATAGAGGTTTGGAAGATTGCAAAAAAAGCTCTGTGATTAACAAAGGTGTATGATGTTTACACGTTTTGTATTATTAAGATAATCTTTATAAATGAACACCACATTTGTTACTTTTGAGGCCGAAATACTATAAAAGTAAAAAGCTAAATACAATGCTATAAACAGACTACATTTAAGATCGCTCGATATCAACGTCACCACCACCAAGTCTCCGACAACTCTTTCAAACTTTATTAGAAATGTTTTCTTTGGTAAGTAATTACTCCGTGAATTAATCCGCATCTACATTTTAAGAGATTTGTGCAAATGCTATATTATTTGTGAGCTTTATATGTGCGATGAAATCCAACGTCCCCGCCAAAGGAAGTAGTCCCTTTCAGCAACTTGTAGCAACCGCTGTTTTTAAGACACAAAGGCTTTAAAAATCACAGGCTGGTTATAACTGGTGTGTTTTATTTTTGGCATACAAAAATATGTCATCTCTGAGCCTCCTTATGCCTGGCATTCCATTTGCGATGCTGTAAGGGTAGACCAATGAAAGCAGACTAGACCATGTGATTAGATCAGGCTGACAGAAAGGAGGAGATAAGACAGTTCAATTATTACAAAGGTAATAATAACTGCCTATTATTAGAAACTTAAAATGTTTCACACCTTGTATGTATGTTAACTTGTTGTTGGACAATCCTTAAACCAAAGTAGGACCTTAAAAATCGCAAAATATTTACTCTTTAGAACAAGGAAAGAAGGGATGAAACAATATTATTAATACAATTTATTCTATTAATTCTAGATGTCTAATGAGGATACCTCTTTAACTTGGACCTGGAGTTCCTGGTTGAGGTTCCGCAGGTTCCTCATGGTGAGCTCGTTCTCAGTTCTCATCATGATCCTTTCCATGTGTATTTCATTAGAGAGGTATTTATTCTCCTTTTTTAGGTCTTCACATTCCTGAAAGACGAAGACATGTTTGTTCATTTACTATGTCAGAAATAATGCCATGAATTAAATGGTCCTACATGTAAACAAAACATAATAAACTGCACTCAACTGACAAAATATTCATCTCTCATTTGTAAGTTGCTCTTGATAAAAGCGTCTGTGATTGTAAGTGTATCATTTTTATGCTGGTTTGTCATATTTGTTCACTATATTGTTTGGACAAACGAAGGGTTGTAACGCTGAAATATCACAAAACCAATTATTGCAAAGCTGTTAATAGTTAAAATCTACAAAATAGAGTAAAATTCCTTAATACACAGATCTAGATGAAATTTGTTGTGTATTTAGTGAACTGTATTAAGGCCATTGCACATTGAGTCCGATATTTGCGTCCGAAATGTCCGCACGTTAAAAAATAAATTCTTCAAATCTTCTTTTGTGTTCTACAGAAGAAAGTCTGAGAGGTTTGAAATGAAAAGAAGGTAAGTAAATAATGACAGAATTGTCATTTTTTGGGTGAACTATCACTTTAACAATGAAATCTACATTAATAATAAAAACCGCAGTAATTCAAGAGGACCACAGAAAGCACATCATTAGATATTTAGAAGTTCCTTAACCAGCATTTTAAATGTAATATTCTCCGTTATTTTTCACAAAAACATAATGTAGATAACTTACATATGTCTTTTGACATCACCTACCTTCCTCTTCCTCACCAGTTCCCCCTGCAGGTGGTTGATTTGCAAGAATGAGCCACTAGCGCTTAGAGCACTGACGGGTCGGACCGCACGAACGGGTCTTCGAGGAGGGTGTGTGGGCTTCAAAACTCCCTTAAGCTCCTCGATGCTCTGTAAGCGGTTGCCAATATTATTGGTGCTGTGAGAAAGAGATTTGAAGAGACCGCTGTCTGAAGCAGGGCTCTTCAATAAACTGAGAGCCTGGAGCTCCCCATGAGAACTGGCCCTCAGAGTCATAATTTAATTTAGAGCAGAATCTCCCAATTTTGACCTGAATCTGTAGTTTTGATGTGATGTATTTTGCTTCTGCCGCAGAGTCCCGGCATGCAAGTGAATGCGCTCAGAACTAAGGAGACTCATCAACATGCGGCTCAGGTCAATTATTTATTAGGAAATGTTATACCAACTCACAGAGAGCAGAAACTTGACGCTAACGAATGGTTTGAAACACAGATCACCCCATCCCTGACTAATTGCAGACTTATGTTTCTCAGCTTTCTGTTGTGGGCTGGGTTAACAGTACTGATAAACGGGTCAAAGAAAGAAAACAATAATACTTTCGCATTTCTTGAAGAAAATAAATAGTCCTTGTGCTTTAGATTACGGTCAAACCTGTGCTCAACATGCCACATGATATGATAATTATTGAAGTTTAATACTCCGGGTAGGGGGGCACGGTGGCATAGTGGTTAGCACGTTCGCCTCACACCTCCAGGGTTGGGGGTTCGATTCCCGCTTCCGACTTGTGTGTGTGGAGTTTGCATGTTCTCCCCGTGCCTCGGGGGTTTCCTCCGGGTACTCCGGTTTCCTCCCCTGGTCCAAAGACATGCATGGTAGGTTGATTGGCATCTCTGGAAAAAATTGTCCGTAGGGTGTGAGTGCGTGAGTGAATGAGTGAGTGTGTGTGCCCTGCGATGGGTTGGCACTCCATCCAGGGTGTGTCCTGCCTTGATGCCCAATGACTCCTGAGATAGGCACAGGCTCCCCGTGACCCGAGGTAGTTCGGATAAGCGGTAGAAAATGGAATGGAATGGAATACTCCGGGTTTATATCCACCCTGACAGCACACATAAATCTGCCTTACGTCTATTTGACGTCTGCATTTATATCTGCAATACATAGTTTGCTCATCTGCAATACGTCTCGAAGACGTCTGCTGTCAGACATCATATAAACATATAAACATCTATACAATGTCTGTAAGATATTTATGATTTAGAGTGGCTGTAAATCTGCTCTTTCTAAGATGTTTAGCAGATATTTTCCAGATCTTTAGCAGACATCTAACAAATGTATCTGTTCTATCTGGGTTACAAGTGTCGTTTTCAAGACTGATTCCCTTTACTTCACCGAGAAGACGAAGAAATTCAAACCCCTTAACTGCAGATGTATTATTTAAGCTGAACACAAAATAGGACAAATGCCATATAACTATACATTTTTCAATGTATTAGTTTAGTAATGAAAAACGGCAGATACCACAGTCAGAACTTTTTGTCATGATTTGTTATTTCCTGTCAAAGACCATTTAGATGATACAATCAAATCTGTGAATCTGCAAAACAGGGCACAGGATGCTTTGAAAAACTTCCTGTAATTTCGCCTATATGTAGATAATTATGGAATATGTTTAAAATATTTGACATGACTGGTGCAGTCACATGAATGTTTTTAGTCGCCCTTTGCTCCAGCTGTAATTGGCCTCTCCGTGAAGGTCTTTATCCAGATCATCCTCAACCTCCTGTTTCCTATTTCCATAGTTCACCATTTTTGAAAGAAGGTGGAGTGAGTTCAAATCTGTGATCCTTTTTGCAGCATCACCATATTTTGTGTTTGCAAACGTCTGCAGTTTTGTTGGCGTCTTTAATGTTGCTGCAATGATGGCTGGAGTTTGGTTAACTTTGTGTCCTCTATTCACATTATGTATTTGCACACTCTGTTTAGATGTGAGTGAAATTCAAGGTATGATTCTCTATTTTTGTCTTTTTAAATGCACTTTTGTTAGGATTCTAATAAATGTGTGTCATGGGAAATGTTTTTGTTGTCTTTCAGTTCCTAAAGATGATGGTATTTCTGGAGTGGTGTTGGTTCAAACCAAGGACAAGAAATACAGTTTTAATGCCACAACAGCCAAAGAGGCATGTAATGCTATTAAAATGAGAATCGCTTCAAAGGCTGAAGTGGAGACAGCAAACAAACATGGCTTACAGACATGCAGGTAAAGCTGTAAAAGATTTGGCTGTAGAATTGTATATTATGACATGTTGACTGAAATTATTCAAAGCTATGGTTGGCAGAAGGTGTTTAAAAATCGATAATTTGTGACCAAAATAATATTATGAGAAAAAAACGTGTGAAGTCTACAGTTAAAGTCTTGAGTTAAAAGATTAAAATGAAAGGGCATAAATAAAAATTCTTACTACCCATTTTTTTGGTCTCGTTTTTTAGTACAAATATTTAAAGATTCTATACATTTACTTGACAAGGAATATTTAGTCTTGAGTTATTAAAGAAAATATACTTTTATTGGGTTATATTTCTATATTAAGTAAATGGATCGTGATTTAAGAATTTGTAAGACATTTATGTTTTGTAGTGTTTTCCTTCATCATTAATCTAATTTAATGTATTTTTAATGTTGTCTCTTATTTATTTAGCTTTGAAGTTTTTTTTAAACTAAAAAATGTTCTGCTTTGGATTTTCATCTAACATAACTTTGAGCAGTATTGATAGTAGTTCATGAGTTCAAATCTGATCTGTATAGGTTCCAGGACTTCTAAGACTGCAATATTACCCTTTTACATAGGTTCGGCTGGATTGAAGAGCAAGTAGCAGTTATACCACGAATTGACAGAAACCCAAACTGTGGTAAAAACAGTACAGGCATTTCTGTATGGAGAGCTGACATCAGCAGAACGTTTGATGTTTATTGTATTAAGCCAGCAGGTATTCGTGTTTATATTATCTTTCTATGGTTGTAAATGTCCAGCATGTTGCTCAATGTAAACATAATTTTGTACAATTGATAGATATTCTATGGTACGCTGATACATATTTTAGGCGTATGTTGGAAAAAGGAACACAAAAAAAACAATACAGTACTGTCTATATATATAACATGAGAATATGTCTTTTATAATAACCCCAGGTCCCGATGAACATTTTGAAACATCAACAAGTCTTGAATCTACAACAGAAAGGAGAAGAACACCATCAACCACCCATTCTTCTACGATATCAATCCAGACATCAACAACTCATTCTACCTCTTCTCCTGTCACATCCCTTCCTCCCTATTCACCCACCCCGTCCATTTCCTTTGTTTTCAACACTTCCTCAAAAACATATAGCACTGTTAGTCTTTCTAGCTTCAGTAAAATAACTTCTCAGGCAACAACAAGCCCCCGGCTTCACTCATCTCCCAAAACCTTGACCGAAGTCTTGACCTCACCCATTTTATCGTCCTCTCTTTCATTCACTAATACTGTTGTTCAACATACCTCACCTTCAACAGGCCAGCCCGGTCTGTCCCAGGCTGCTGGACCTTATAAACCTTCCATTAGAGGTTTGGATTTTAAACCCTTAAACATCCATCCAAAGATTTGAATCACTTACACCGAGTTTATTAAGCTTCTTTTATATTTTAGCAGTTCCAAAAGCAGTTGTTATCGTCTCTGTTATGCTGCTACTGCTGTTAGCAGCCGTAGGGACAGCTTGGTATCTCAAAATGTGAGTGATTAAACAACTATCATAAGCAAAAAGGTTTTAAGATAAAGTTGCATACATTTACCTGACTTTGTTTTCCTTCAGCAAAGGAGGACAACAGTTTCCATCCTGGACGAGAATGGGGCAAACAGATTTTACCGAAACTGAGATGTGCCAACACATTATTGACAGGCACTGTATGCAAGAACAGACGAGCAAAGACAACAACAATAGGAAATTTGACAACATCATCCTTCGGATGGAACAAGATCCCGACACAGACTAACCCTAAGAACTGAAGAGAGAGAGAGAGAGAGAGAGAGAGAGAGAGAGAGAGAGAGAGAGAGAGATCGTTCAGATTTCATTGATATCAAACTGTGCTAGACCTTTGTGTTTTTCATTTCGTTACTTTGCAGTTCAGTTATTCTAATGGACACTATTTGTATTACTATTTTTATTGTAATAAAAGCATAGGCTCCAGACATTCTAATAAACAGACAACTGAAAAGATAAACATCATGTAGGCCTACCATAATGTTCAGGAATAATTTATTAAACCTGGAAAAAATAGTTAATAGTTAACATTACGCAACAACAAACAATACCAGCAAAATGAAATAGGTTATATCAGACGACTTATATAATCAGGTTTATTAAAAATACAGAAATATTGCAATGAGGTCAATATGGACTTCATTTCATCCAGTCCAGTTTTCACTATATGCATTGTTAGGGGAAGATACATCATCCTATAGAATGTAGGGATTTCAATTTAGCGTATGATTGTAGTCCATTTTACAATTTACTGCAAAGCCAAGAAACACATTTTAGCATTTTTATTATGTAAATAAAGAAAATTGTCTTTAATAAATCTGGAAAACTATTGAATCATGAATATCAAGATATTTGTTAGCGTAATAAACATGTAATATCAAAAATACAAGCAGATGTAAATACTTATAAATTGATTATAAAAGACGTTGTTTAACACAACACATCGTTTTTGGCAGCTTGTTTTGTTACCATACAACAATAAATGAACATGCATTACTCTAACGATGTATATAACATACTCTTTTGTATACTCGTTCAATTTGATTGTTTTACCTATACGCGTGGCTGCGTCATGACGATGACGTCATCGCATCGCGTCAGTTTCTCTATCCTGTTGTTGGCATCTTTATTGTTTGCCGGATGTAACAAATATCAGCAGGTTTCTACTGATTTGATGTGCTTTCGGTGGGTCTATATGTGAGGCTAATTTACAAATATCGAACGCTGTTGTATTTATTTGGGGTAAGATACGATTTTTTCCCGGTTAACCAGGCTTACAGTTGTAACATTAGCCTAACTTAGGTGAGTGTTTACAGTATACTCGACCTGCAGAGATGGTTATAACCACAGTCTGTGGTTATTACTCTGAATTTCTCTCTTGAAACAAATGTGTTTGCATTATTGTACGTTGTTATAACGTATTTGTGTTCAGTTGTTACGTTTGCAAAATCACCAGAGCAAAGCTGTTAAATACGCACCTGTTCAATTCGGAAGTATGGAGGATTTGTATTATATCAGTGGGTTAATAGGTTAGCTGAAATTAGTAGTGTTATGTAATCTTGCAGAGAATTGTGAAGGTTTAACGGTGTGTGTATGTCTGCTGTTTGAGATGTGTACCCATCGACAGTTTATTAAAGAATGTTTACTTCAATACGTTGGCTTTATTTGGGGCTTTGTTTATATACTTGTATCACTTCACATTGTGTTACTTTTTGAATGTCTCTTGCTGACCAAAAACGTGGACTTGTATGTTCACATCATAAGTATCTTGGTTAAAATAATAATATACATGTTCAAGGAAAAGTGTGTTCTAGCATTTACTTTACATTATTCACAAAGTCTTCAGCTTTTGCACTTTAATTGTTAATTTTTATATGCTCTAATAGTCAATGTAAGTTTCTTAAATAGTATGTTGTCATCATATGGTATTACATTATGCTATTTGAATACATTGACTAGAATAACGATGCTTTAAATAGTTTAACGTTTAGCAAAGCAGACTTTTGTCTATGCGTGGTTTATGTCAACACTGTTCTCTCTCTCTAGGATCTCCTGCAGTGAATGAGGTGTAGTGTTGTAACTGAGCAGTCCTCCGTGTGGACCTGAGATGGGCCAGCATCTTTCTGGCCAGGCGGTGAGCAGACTGCCTGAGAAACTGATCAAACATGTCGGGCTGGTGCGAGACAGTGGATACCTCACCTATGATGAGTTCCTGGGTAGCATGGCAGAGCTCAATGATGTGTAAGCAAGTTGTTTGCCCTGAACTTTTATTTTGAAAACGTACACGTTGTGCTCAGGTTCATTTCTTTCTGCCGCAGAACTGCTAAACTAGCTTCCGGCCAGAAGAAACATCTTCTGTTTGAAGTGCAGACTGGATCTGATGCAACATCTTTATGGAAAGTTGCCGTGAGAATAGTGTGCACCAAGGTGAGATCACACTTATTCTGTTTTTAATGGAGACATTTTTTATTTGTTGTGTGTGTGACCTCTCAAATGCATGTGTCAGCGCTACCAAAACTGGTCGATATTTGTTTAAGGTGTTTGCTGTTGTTGCTGATTCCTCTGTGTTTCCGCAGATTAACAAAGAGGATGGAAATGTCGAGGCCTCCCGCATTATGAACCTCTACCAGTTTCTCCAGCTCTACAAAGACATCACCAGTCAGGCATCTGAAGTCATGAGTGTGGAGATGGCAACAGGAGGATCGTCTGGACAGCTGTCTTCAGAAGATACCTGCCAGGCCAGCATGTGGATGGGCAGGTAATGCGACAGATTTATTGAAATAACCTGAAGGATGATGCACAGTGACTCACATGCTATTTGTGTTCTGTAAAAGGGTGAAACAGTTGACAGATGAAGAGGAATGCTGTATCTGTATGGATGGTAAAGCAGATCTTATTCTACCCTGTGCTCACAGCTTCTGCCAGAAGTGTATCGAAAAGTGGTAAGAATCTGTGTCTAATTATTCATTTAGGTCAAATCATGACACACCCTTTGAGTGTTTATGATTTCTTTCCTCTGCTTTATCTAGGAGCGGTCAGAGCAGAAATTGCCCCATCTGTCGTATTCAAGTGACTGCCGCCAATGAATCATGGGTCATGTCGGACGCTCCCACGGAGGAAGATATAGCAGGATACATTCTCAATCTTGCAGATGAAGCTGGTCACCCACACAGACCTTAAAATGAAACACTGTGCCACTGTCTCTCTCCATCTCCCCACTGCCTATTTCATGACGTACTGTTAATAGTAAATGTATTTATTGCAGTATAATGTCATTCACTGAAGGCAATAAGGACTGATTATTCTGACTCTTTTCAGGTTGATGCATCATATTTTAATTTGAGTAGTTTACATAAGGTGTTCTTGTGTAGATAAATGAGAGACGACACATAGCTTTAGAATTTAATAGATTTTCTTCTTGCAAGTCCAGTTTGATCTTGTTTAGTAATGGCCCTTCATTGCATCGGTTTTGTAGAGGCCTTGTATTACCTGAAAAACAGCGTTTCCGTATCAGCATGTATAACAGTTTAATGGTAATTGACTCGCATATGATGTGGGAACATTACACCTACAGTAACTTCATGAAGTCTTATAATGTAGTGATCCATTTAACACTTATGCAAATTGTGCTTTTTATAGGGATTAATCACTGACAATTTTTGTTCAAAATCCAAAAGATTAAGCTTTTCATCTCACACTTTTCAGTTTATGTGTGAGAGAGAGAGAGACTGTGAATATGAGGGCTTAGGAAAATTAATTGTAATATAAAGGAAGTATGTGTATATAGAGATCAAACGTTATATAAAAGTCTAAAGTTGTATTGGAGTTTATTAACGATTAATTTAATTTCAGTAAATCTACTTTTTAAATGGTAACTTCTGTAATATCCTCACAGATATAAAAATATGAGAAATATTTTTTTCTGCGATAGTGTTGTTTGAATGAGAGCTGTTTGAAAGTGGGATGTTCAGTGCACAGTTTCTTCCTGTGTGTGTAAATCTGACAATAAATGGAACTAAATATTTTGTATTTGTGAAAGTTGCCGTAACTCAGACCGTTTCTGCATATCTCATATTAATCTTGAGTACTTACAGAATAGTATCGTACCCTTCAAATATCAGTAGAGTCTTTAGTTTGATCAGATTTACAAAAGAATTTACAATTATTTTGGAAAACATAACAAGCTGCGGGGGAAGGGGGGATTGGTTGGAGGGCGGAACTACAGCACTCATTGGCAACAAAACACAGACATAAGACTCAGTTTCACTTACCGCATGCGGTTCTTGTTCGGCATCTTTTAGTGCTGGGACCGCTCTATATTCCAGATTCAAACGATCTCTAAATCCACAGTTTATATAAAATGCATCACTGAAATGCCGTGAACAAGAAAACACACCTCAACTTTTATAACTATTGCAAGAGTAATCACGTGGATTTCTGGTAGGATTACCCAATAAGGGACTAAGAAAAGTTGTTATGTAACAGTTTTTCTTGTTCGAATCCTATACAAACCTTTCGGGAGTGTATCGAGGACAGAAATACTACAAAATATGTCCAGCTCGATTTTTAACAAGTTGACCATGTCAAGCATGAGAAAACAGAATGTTTAACATGGTAAAGAAGTCAGAATGCATGAAAAACCCATGCACATGCACATTTCCCATCTACTTCCACCAGGCTGCAGTGTTGAGCCAGATTACAGAGTTCACCTAAAAAATTCTAATTCTGTCATTCATATCATTTGCTTACCCTCTTATCATTTCAAACCTGTATTCTGCAAAATACAACAGACGATATTTTGAATAATGTTGGTAACCGAACAATGGCAGTTACGATTCACTTCTATTCTATGGACACAAAAACAACGCAACTCAATGGGTACCGCCATTGTTGGGTTACCAACATTCTACAAAATATGTTCTTTTGTGTTCTGCAGAAGAAATTAAGTCATAAAGATTTAAAATGACAAGTGGGTGAGTAAATGGTGGCATTTCTATTTGGGGTGAACTGTCAATTGTATTTGAACCTTTAGGGTTCCTCCACCACAGATTCATTAGAAATCAATAACTGGAGTTGTGCTTGATCATAGTTTATTTTTTAGTGCAGTTTTCATATATTTATTTCAGGTTCAACATATTTTCAAACTGCAATTCCGACCGAATCATGCATACATCAAACCACACCTAACTCTTTCTGTGTACTTATCAGATGTGCAAGTTTAAGTAAACAAGTCTTTTATCGAACAATAATAAAGCTCCACCCCTTTAGCCACCCAAGAAACTTTCCCAGACTCTCAACTTGCAAACATACTTGTTCTCTAGAGTCTAGACAGATATAAGGCCATGTTTCTGTATGTCTATCATATGTAAAACATTTATCAAAAAAACGAATCCATTTATAAAGTTGCACACCAGAAGTTTTCCTCTTATAAAAGGTAACTATTGTTTATGATCCCTTAAAAAAAGACAAACTTTAAACGTCATTTTCAAAAACCATGCAAAGTACAGTAACGTTTCACCACAATCCATCATTTTCAAAGAATGGATTCATAATATATAGTGCATAGTCTATATATACCAATCACCTATAAATGTTTATTAATTCAGTATAAGAACTGATAGATCTGTCATTTATTAGGCACAAAGTTAGCTCCATTGCTTGTTACCAGGCGGGGAATGTCTAGTGTAGTCGCACCTCGAGTGGTGGATGGTGTCTGCTACAATACATCTTCTGATGCAAGACACAGTTTCCACTCTCACATGATGTCTGGGCCACTTGTTTAGACCCATGGTGTACCCTATCTATCATCTTTAAGGGGCTTCGGTAGGCACAGATTCTGACTTTACAGCATCCACCAGGAAGCTGAGCTCATTGCACAAGGTCTCGTGCCGAAAGGCCATACGGATCTGTGCCACGTTTGTCCTGCGGATATCATTTCCTTCCGGTCCGTCCTGTAGATAATTCTCCCCCAGGAAATGCTTCTTTTCCTGCAAGTTGAAATCGATTTGTCATTTACACTAAACATGGCTTTCAATATTAAAAAGAAAACAAAGAGGAGCAGTTATGTTTATGTACCTGATGAGACAGACCACTCTGAAGGACGCTGTTTCTGGCGATCTCACACACATCACATGTACTCAGCTTCCACAGTTGTGCTGCTATGGCATATTCCTCCATTAGGGCCTCCTACAGGTACACAAAAAACACATGATCTGACTGCTCTGCCAAAATGGATTAAAGGGACAGTTCACCCTAATTACAAAATTCTGTCATTTACTCACTCTCAAGTTGTTCCAATCTATATAGAGTACCTTGTTCCGATGAACACAGAGAAAGATATTTGGAAGAATGCTTGTAACCAAACAGTGGCCATCATTGACTACCATAGTAGGAAAATGAGAATTACAGTCAAAACTGCCCCAGATCTGTTTGCTTTCCTAAATCCTCCAAAATATCTTCTTTTGTGTTTAACAGAACAAGGACATTTATAAAAAAAATCCTACTTGAGGGTAAGTAAATGAAGACAGAATTTTCCTTTTTGGATGAACTGTTCCTTTAATGATTAACTTATGCGGTGTTGCTTCTGTAAAATCTTTGTTTCAGCTACCTTTGTGTAGTGGAACTGCATTGGATCGTCGGTGGAGAGAGACACACACAGACCCTTGTGCAAAAACTCCCTCAGGGGATTCTTAGAATACTCCAGGAACAGACTGTTGTTACTCAGCGGAGACATGGCAATTGGCACCTGGGCCAAGTAATACAGGTATTGCAGCACAGGACTCTGTTTCGAGAAATTTAATAAATAAAGAAACATGAAACAACTGAAACTTAGACACTCAGGAAACGTGAGTTGTGCACACATGACAGCAGTTATAAGACGGCTACAAGATTTATTTCACGAGTGCACCTCGCAGATATTATAGTGAGGCGGACAGTATGCGTATTTGGCGTGCTGTACTGGGGAGACTGCTCCGAGATCGGGAGGAATCGGGATCCGCCCGTACCCAGAGCGTTCCCCAGTTATGATGAGGAAAAACGGGCTGATGTCGAGGAGTGGGGGTGGAGAAGGGATGCTGTGAAAGTGTAGAGAGAATGAAGGTAAGACTGTCTATTTGTAGGGGTTTTCTCCAGAGTTGATAGGATGGTTGGTGTGATAGAAAGCCAGCCGGGATAATTATCCGCACGTGGTTTAAAGTGTTTACGGCTGGTCTTAAACACTGACCTTCTTCAGGTTGAGTCCGTGAGAAATGTTGTCGGCAGTGAGGAAGGCAGTCACCAGATGGGTGATCGATCCTGCCTCACCACAATGAGGTCTGAACTGGAAAGTATTAAGACCACGTTCTCTACAAAAAAGCAAACATTCACATGGTTTGACATTTTAATCATAAAAGCCTCTGTTGTAGGGTTTGGGTTAAAGAAAGGAATACGTTTTGACATGATAAGAACGTTAACACTTAAATCAGAGGATGATTTTTATAGTGACCTACTTGCGTAAGTTGTTGAGGACCATGATGTTGGCATACATGTGAAACAGGTAATAGGTGTACGGTGGGTTCTCCTCTGTGGTCCAATCCTCAGGTTTCGGACTCTTATAGGTGAATATGTGATCGCTGTGTTTGGATTCATCATCCACACTGTCGAACCCTGTCACCTGCAGCCAAACGTTCAAAACCTCATTTAAATGAACACACTTTTGCCACAAACGTTTTATATTACCACATTCCGCTGCAATTAGATTAGCGTTTTAACATTTTATTTATATAGAAAACGATCAGGCTTTTAAAATATTTTCTTTATGGGTTATTTCACATTATGTCATATAAAAAGCAAATTGTTAGGCGTGTTGTTTGTGATTTTACATAAAGGCGGTTACTCAAATAAAAGCTTTTAATTAAACTATTGATGAATAGATGTTATGTCCTGTTAAATCTGCTCTGACTGGTCTTGCCAACTTAATACAAACTGTTGTTGTACTGCACCTACGTATTTAAGGAAGACGTGCGTTTCTTTGTGCTCCTGGGGGTTAACGGTGGCCTGAAATAGTGGGAGGAAGATGTTCTCTAGCATCTTGGCAAAGTTAGGGATCAGCTTCTTTGCTCGGAAAATGTCACTGAAAAACAAAACATTGTTGCATTTTGTATTACTGGATATAAGTTAGAGTAACATACAGTTTGACCAAATGGAACAAGAGAAGATACTGTGACGAACATTGGTAACAACAACATTGGCCCCAGGTGACTTCCTTTGTATGACTGGAAACAACTAACTACTTTAGTCATATACAGATTATGAATAACATGAGGGTGAATAAACAATGACAGAATTTTAGTTTTTGGGTGAACTGTCCTTTTCAACCTAGCATACAGGATGTAGACTTGTATCCCCAAAACCATTCCAACAGAATTTTTTTATGGTATGTTGAGTTCATGAATACTGGAACTTACTAGATCCTGGGCACTTGTATGAGCCATCTCATGTTAGGTGAGTGCAACCTATGCTTAATAAACCATTTAGACAAGCTCCCCCACTCTTCAGGAGATCGGCCATATATGGAGAGACGGGGTTCTGCAATTTGGTATTTGCTGTCCTCCATATCACGAGCAACCTCCTGCACAGAATGATGACCGTCTGTTGTTAGGCCGTTCTGCTTGCTGAACAGGTTTTATATGCTCACTAATACAATGTATGTTTTGGTTTGTGCTAATTCTTACCTTGATGAGGCGTGCAAAATATTCTCCACCAATGTAGTTATCCCCTTTGAGGTAGATCTCTCGGAGCTCATTTGCACCCACTGGATTGTATTTGGAATTAAACTTGTCAAACCGATGAAACGTTTGTCTGCCCTGAAACAAAAGAATTTGAATTTTTAGTTTGCGGTGTGATTCGTTAACTTATTTATGTCTCATAGATGGTGTGTAAAACGCACAGCGTGTACATCCAGCGAGTCCACTGTCAGGTTATAGGGGTCCATTTTAAGACTCTCAAACACTTGCTTGAGGGTCATCTTCTTTCCATTCTTCTCCATCACCACCCGCTCTGCATCTGTTTTATAAGTGTCCTTGATAAACTTCAGAAGGTGTTTCTGGTTCATGCAGGCAGCGGCATGAATGTGGGTATCAACCTGAATGTTCATAAATACGTGAAAACTAGTGGTCATCGGAAAACAAAATCAACCCTGACACCAATTGAAGACCTTGAATACCTTTCTGACGTTGTAGAAATCTCTGTGAGGAACGCCTTTCAGTTCCTTTAACTCCGCCATCTCGTTCAGCATTTCGTGAAGGTAGAACTTGGACATCAGGAAGTTAAGCCTTCTGTGACAATACGTCTTCCTATAAAGAGAAAAAAGTCTGACGCATTATTATCTGCATTGTTTTTCGTGAATTCTTTTTGATTGGATGGTAATCACTTCAAACAATAAAACACTTATGCACAATGACATAAAAAAACATATTTAACTCACGTTGGCCCATCTGCTATCATGGCGAGGACGTGGCTCATGTCGATAGCAAAGGTTTCCAGATCAGGATATGGCAAACTTCGTGGCAGGGCCTGTTTTAAAGCCTCTTCATTGTCGTAGACATGTACGATTCCATCCTTCATCTTTAGGATGTAGTTCAGATTCTGTGGTATGTCTTCCATACTGTAAGGATCCTCTCCCTCAATTGGACAGGGGCACATATCTGTTGCCACGGTTTAAAACAGTTGTTGATTCAATGCTGTTTAATACTAAGACTGATTTTATTTTTATATCCTGATATAAACAGAAACATGGCTGGACCTTTACACCGTGTCTACACCGGATGCGACCGGCGTGACAGGACACAACACTCGGGCTTGTTCACATGGTATTGCTGAATCGCGCCACGCCAGATCCAGTGTGGACAAAATTGAAAATTTTAATTTAATGCGTTCTATTGTCCCTTGTGGCATTGCATCCGCACTGTGTCCGTTGTAGACACGGTGTTGCAATATCACCTTCCCAATCCAAATAAACACCCTAAAAGAGATTCAACTTCAAGAAATGCTGAATATTTAGTTCATAAATCAATAAATCTGGGTAAAATAAATACACCATAGAAAACTCCTCCAACCACTGAATTGAACCACTTCTGTCCTAGGCTCATTAGGAATGAAGCCAGTAATCTGACAGGTTTATGACTCACAGCGGTTGGTATTATTGTTCTTTTAATGGTGAATGATGCCAACAAGGACATATAATGTACCTGGCAGCATTTCATCCTCCTCACTCCATTTCTCATTATTGGCGCTTCTCAGAAATCTGGTGATGATCCTAGGAATGCGGTGATACGCCAGCCGTGAGTATTTCTCTCTGATGAAGAGGGCATTTAGCAGAGTTTTGGCTGCTTGCTCATAGTCCTCCACTGTTATCTGGTACAATCATAGATGTATTTATTAGTGGATGTGCAATTATGGTTATTTATCTTTTTCAGGCAGCATAAAAATGCATGAACATGAACAATGTTATTTATAACTGTGCAGTTGTGTACCACTTGTATTGATTTATTATAAAAGATAACGTAACATTTTATATACATTCACATTTTAGATTTTGTGAAGCTCTGTACACAGTATATTCAGGCTTCATTCATGATCATTTCAACACTGATCATTGTATCATACAGACATGACTCTTTGTTACATTGGGTTTATGTACTACCATATTCAAAGTATTCTACTCTGAAACATCACCTGATCTCTACTGGTCATGCAAATCGTAAGTGCCAACATAACTGTTTAGACTAATGGTTAGGTCAGACTTAACATAACGTTATAACTGGGGTGCGGACTGATCTTCCTTAATAACTATGATAGAAGAATTTAAGCAACCTCAAAGCTTTTCTATTCTCTATAACCTTTAATTACAAGGGTAATTTACTGAAAATTAAGTGTGTTCACACTGTGCTTTTCCAAACTCGTATGACTTGTTTTCTTATGTGGAACATGAAATTAGATTTTGGCAGAGTGCACAATCCCTTGTCTGCTACAATCCCTTATATTTTATGGAATAGAGTCAACATTCTTAAACGTTCTTGTGTTCCACAGAAGAAAGAAAGTCATACTGGTGTGAACAACAGATTTTTTAGGTAAACGATCGCTTCAAAAAAAGTCCAATGACAAGAAAACCTTCTCGCAAGTTCAAGTGGTAATAGATGTAAAACCGAACTGGTTTTCTCTCCTACCCCTGCACAGTAGTCTCCACTGATAGTGACCCTCTGGAATTCTGGGATGTTAATAGCTGCAGTCTCTTCATCGGTGGAAGGGGTCAGAAGAGGTGCAATGATGGACATTGCCCATTCAGAGGCGTTGGGAATCTGGAAGGACACTGAGTTTGAGCGTATCAGCTTGAAACTCTTCTTCCTAGAACAGGGCATAAAGAACAAGAAATACATATTGAGTATCACAGTGGCTCCAGTTCTCCAAACTGCATCCCATTTGCATCCACTGACCTCTTGACAGACTCCTCTGAATTTTGCTCTGCCAACTCTTTGCGTATTTCCCACTCCTTTTCTTGTTGCAGGCCGATGGGACAGTCCTCGGGAACGGTGAACATGGACATCGTCTTCTTACTGTCTTCTTCTTTCAGAGCTGAGGCATACACCTTCTCAGCCATGAGACGCACCTTCTCGTCCACCTCGTGGAGCGAGATTTTGGTGAACTGACGCTGCATTTCTGTGGTGAAGGAGTATAGCTTTTACAAAGATTCCAAGAACGTTGGTGCTTTATTGGTTTTAGACATGAATCATAATCAAGAGTTGTCTAGGAACACCTTGTTGTAAACAACTGTACACGCCTCCAAAATGTGCAAAGAGGGCTTCTATTATTCTCGGTGGTAACACATTCCATCATCTCAATTCACGCATTGTTTCTTACGGTCAAACAATTCATGAATTGTCGTAAATGTAAACACATTACTGATACGGTCCAAAGACCCAACTGTGCAGAGCAACTGATGGAGTCATGTTAGTTTTGCAACCTCACTGTACAAATCAAGGCTGTAAACATGTCCTCAAGTATCCGTCCGGCTCAGTATATCCGGCTCAGGTTTCTGTCTGCATCTCGTGCCTTAGTCTGAATCGGGTATCTGTGCTGAGTGTGAATTAAACCAGCTGAGGTCAGTCAGTGAATTCCCAAAGGGAACAGAGCAGTTTTTTTGTGAACGTCAACTGTACATGATGCAATATTGGCTTTATTTTTTCAGAAGGGAAGCGAATGGTGTTTTAAGATCACGGATAAGGAGAAACAAACTTATTATGACTAATATACAGACATGATTCACCAAAGAACCAATGCAACATTCAAAATATTGACATTGAAGGAATTGTTCACCCAAAAATGATAATCATGTCATTATTTACGCAGCCTCTTGTTGTTTCAAACCTATTTGACTTTTTTCCACAGAACATAACAGAAAATATTCGGAAGGATTTTGATAGCTGAACAATGGCCGTTCCCATGTATTGTGTAATACAATGAAAGTCAATGATGACAGAATTTTCATTTTTGGTTGAACTATCTCTTTATGGTTGTTGGATTTTATAATAAATAGAATGGAAATATTGCATTATTGTTCTTTGGATATGTAAAACCAGGACAAAGCAGAAGTTCACCACAACAAATATGCTTAACATTTAACATTTAGCAAGTTGAAATTAAATATGTAGGCCTGATTTTTCAGTCTAAAACAAACACCTTACCGTTTATCTAAACTTTGACGTGACTATTCATTTCTCACATCTTAGGTTTCTCACCAACAAGTTGTTGCATGAATTGCAGTGACTGTTAACTGCACCCGATGTGCTTTCGTGTATCTCAGCTGTTAGAGCATGGCGCTAGCAATGCTATGGTCATCGGTTCGTTGGTCTCAGGGATTGCACATACTTTGAAACAAATGTGTAGTATGATGCAATGTAAGTCGCTTTTGATAAAAGCATCGGCCAAATGCATAAATGTAAATGTTTGATAAAACAATAGTACCATCCACCCACATTCTGACAAATAAACCATCTGTGCCATCAAAACCACATTTAAATCTTGTACAGCTCTATGTATAGCTTTGTTGCCCTTCATGTTTACCCACATTACCTATTTATGTATTTCCTATTTGCCACATGTTGTTTAGATGAGGCTATATAGGTCAGACTCTATCTTATAAACAGCTTTCGATATAGCTTGACAAGCCAGTCAGATGGATGAATCGAGATTGCTCTCAGCCCAGCCCATCCAGGAAACCAAGATTCTAGAACTCTCTAACTGCGTTCTCAGAACATCTGTTTCCTACACGTGGAACAGAACAAAAACTTCGGGCAACAGCTGCCTCCCAACTACTTATTTAATTTAGCATCAGAGAGATAGTTTAGAGAAGAGTTATATTGAAAATTATTCATGACATTTCAAACCTGTATGACTTTCTTTATTCTGCAGAAAACAAGAGAAGATATTTTGAAAAACGTAACCAAAACACATTGGTCTCAAATGACTTGCCATTGTGTTCATATACGTTTTCATGGACATGAGGGTGATATAAATGATGGCAGAATTTTTATTTTCGGGTGAATTAAAATTAAATTAAAACTTGTTAAATTAACCTTCTAATTCTAGTCCGTCTTTCATTTAGAAATCCTGACCCGAGCTATCCAAATATTCCCTTTAATCTTGAGTTTTTTGACATTCACTGACCCCTAAATCCAAATTCCTTGAGAAACCCCATTTTATACAATGTCACAACTTTCTCACTCTTACCTTCAGCTGCTATATTTGCCATGGTTCTGTTTTTCTGGATCTCTGTGATTAAACTTTTGATTTCTATGGCTTCAGAACTGTGCTGTGATGATGTCTACGTCGTGCTTGTCTGTCAGGCGGCTTTGGTATTTTTTAGCCTTGAATTGCCTTCTCATGCCCTATTTAAAGGTTCTCACAGCATCACGTCAGCACATAACAGAGACCCCCGACAGGGTGTAAGATGGGGGGATCGAGAACTGTACCAGAGACCCTTTGAGAGGCTCTGGAGCGAGCAATCTTTCTGGATGAGGTGCTCAAGTTTCCTGACCCTGGGGGGGTTGACAGTGTCTTGGCATCACTCATGTTCCAATAACACCACAGCCTACGTACTCTGTGACTAAGCACTTACAGTTCGTGGGGTATACTGTAGTTGTTTTTTCTGTAAGGTTATTCGGCACACTAGCAATATTTCATATTCTTTTAATATTTACTCAAGTATAATTCTTGTTTTTTAAATAAGACCTCAGGTAACCCAAATGATATCCAAGGTACTCCTTTCTAAATCAACATAATTCCAGTATACAGCATGTGCCACCTCATGGAGTCTCTGAAAAACACACTGACTCTTAAGGATTGCACAATGCCCACAGAAATAATCTGATATCATAAGAGAATATATTTTACCATGGCACCTATATGGCTGATATTACACTCACCTTGTGTTTGCGTGACCTTTAAAAGAGTATAGAAGAGCCCAAAGCTTTACAAGGCTTAAAGTAAAAATGTTAACAGAGTGGCTTCACAATAATACCTCACTGCAATGGTGACAATGCCTCAGCACACATTCACACATAAAGTGTTTGCTAAAGCAACTACATTACAGAGATGCATTTTCAATATCAAAGGGGATTCCAAAAAGATAGATTATTGGTTTACCTGTGCTTTGAGAAGGTTGGGCTACCACACTGTAAAATCACAGAAAGTCTACAGGATTACGTTATGAAGAATTTCTAACTAAAATCTCTTCCGACCTCTTCCGTCTTTCAAGGAAAACAATCAGGAGAAACTGAACTACGCCCCGGTGCTGGCTCTACACCTGCCCTTCCTACAAAGCAGAACACGTCCAACCCTTGACTCAAATTTCTTTCTGTGTATAAAGAGTAGCTCGCTCTTTCTTCCCATTTCGGAGATTACCTAAATATTTACATACAGGTCCAGCCCCCTTGGTGTCACATACAGTATACTAGAACTGTTGTTCTGTAGCGTTTGAATAAAGACTCTAGATTCTAAATCCGTTAAAAACAAATTAGATCATTATAATAACCATGCAAACCAGCACTTGGTGTTGAACTGCATGATTTACATCAATGTAAATGTTTTATTTTTATTGTGAAGGGGGAACTACTCCTTTATGCATCACCAAATGCCTTAAAGAATTCTAAACATTCTTGGGAACTGCATTTTTACAAAACATTGTTTTTAGTGTTCAATGTCACTCTCCACGGTCATCAAGACTGAGTTTCTTTTCCCTTTCATTGCAATGAGGCTATTTTTAGAAACACGCACCGCTCTTTTAAGAGCACTTTATGACACAGTTGCAGAGAATGTAAAGTACTCGGTCATTCTATGCTTTTAACCTACTTTGACTGAGCAAGGCTATAGCAGACAATTTGTCTACATGTCACTTTTGTGAACATTTATCTTTGTAATCTGGTCAAGTGGAACAACACATTCATCTTGTGCGCTGTTGTTTTCAAAAACAGAAGTAACAAACTGACATGACACAGCGGAGTTCTTCAAACCACTTTAAAATGAACTGGTGAAGCACACCATGTTAGACTTACCTCTACCCAAGGTGGGTGTTGATTGTTGCTTAGACAAGGGGGTTCTCTTCATTTTTGTGTAGATTTAATATGATGACCCTAGAAAACTTCACCTGAAAGACTCCAGTTACTGATGGATTCCTTGAAGGAGAAACAAGTACAGTTATTCTAGAAAAGCAGACATCACTGTGAATGTATGTTTGTAAATCTGTCAAGTTGATTTATTAAAAGACTCGAGCTAGCAGTCTATTTACCACATTTAGTGTGCTGCTAAAAGCTAACTGCCAAAAAACAGGAAAAGGAAATTCTCGATTAACTGACAATGATCACATGCGCAAACAGATAGACGGTATTTCCTGGTGGTCTTTCTGAATATCCAGAGCATTGTTTTACAGTACGTGCATGCTGAATTGTTCCCGGTGTTTTACAAACAATGAAAAAGTTTACATGAAAGAACCTCAATGTTTTATTTGTCGTGTTGGCATATCTTCAAGCACACAAACTCTACTTTCAACCACTACTTTTCAAAAAGGAAATGCCTCAACCATGATCTCTAATCTATTTAATATGTTTTACAAAGAAAGATAAACTTTATATAACAAGAGCTGCATGTAAAAAATGCAAGAAAAGCTAAACAATGTACACCGATTGAGACAGGACTAGTGGTAGAGGATGAAGGCAACAGGTTGAGACATGCATGATATGCCTGAACTTTGCAACTGTGGATTTACATCAGCCAATGCATAAATAAACTGGGTTTTAAAGTTATAATAACTTACCTCTGTAGACCGTTTCTCTGCAGTCTTCCCTTCCTTTTTACTGTATGCACATCCCCTGAGAGGAACTGCTGTTTTTATTGGTGCAGCTCTCTGGGTGTGAAGATCTGCCTCAAGGCTCTTACCGTAGCCTACAAGCTGCCTCTAAAAGATAAAACTGTAACAGCACTTAACACTTTCAGCATTGGTTGCGGGGACCTTAAAGTCCACTAGAGAGCATTGCATAGCTGTGTGAGTCAACATCTGTGGTCCATGTTCCATTAAGAAATGCACATATCTGCTTATTGACTTTGAATTAAATTTAGTCAAGTTACAGTAGCCTAGCGTACAGATTGCATCAAAGCCACAACACCCAAATTTTGATTTCATGGCCCTTACGAAAATTATTGGTTATATAGACATTTTCATTTACAACATGCTTTTCGTCCAAAGCAACTATACGGAGCATTTTGTCTAGACTGTACTAACCATAGATTTGTAGTAAATCCTTAAAGCAACCTCAAACTTGACATGATATTAAACTATTGCAATACAAAAAAATCTTTAATATAAAAAAACATGTTTGTATTCAAAGGGGTTTGTTATTTCTCTGGAACTTACATTGGTTTGCTTATTGTTCACCTTCTATTTTTTGGCAAAAGTGACCCTGGATCACAAAACCAGTTTTAAGTAGCACAGGAACATTTTAGGTAAAAGCCAAAAATACATTGATTGTGTCAAAATTATAGATTTTTCTTTTATGCCAAAAATCATTAGGATATTAAGTAAAGATGGTGTTCCATGAAGATATTTAGTACATTTCCTACCCTAAATATATTCAACTTTATTTTTGGGAGTGGATGGCCTGCTATCCCGGCCTCTGATTAACAACTTCGAAGGCAATTTTCTCAATATTTCGCACTCTCAGATTGCAGAGTTTTAAACGTTTGTATCTCCGCCATTTTGTCATATCCTACAACCCATACATCAGTAGAAAGCTTTATTCTTCAGCTTTCACATTATGTAAAAATCTCAATGTCGAAAAATTGACCCATAAGACTGGTTTTGTTGTCCAGGGTCACAAATGTCATCACAGTGGGCTATTCACAAGACATTGGTGAAAGACCCAAGTTGCGTGAAGAGATAATATTTACTTTGATATCTTGACGCGACATATGTTTTTGTTGATTTTCTTATCTTATTTCTCTTCTCTTGGAGCACATGTTCTAAACTAAAATTTCTTATTTAACTATACGAAGGTCTCGATCGTTCCTGCTGGTCATAGCACATATAGGCCAAGCCATAGACATGTATGGGCGTGCTATCACTCTGTAAACCCGTAATAAAGTTACGGTTCAATCGGGTGTTTGCTAAACATTAGCTTTCTTCTACAACTCACCCCGTCAAGTACGACCACCTGTCTAAAAAAACAGGCCACTAATATGGACCCTATTATCTTATGTGGGAGAACACATTTGTTAAAAACAATATTAGTTTAATTGGTGTTAAAGCCTGAAATGAAGTTAGTCTGTTAATATTAGTCTGTTAATATCTGTTGAATGTTTCACGAGTCTGCATTTTTGTATGTGTGCAAGAGACAGCTAAACATCATCTAATCATTATGCTACTTAGCTTTTGTCAGACATTTAATGTGTTGCAGTGACACTGCAAGTGTAACAATTTTGCATATACAAATGTACATATAGTATGTATATAAAATCTATAGGTTACAAATACCGTTATTAACCATCAGCTGTGTGCTATTTAAAACCATTAACACATTCTTTCTGGTGTGTATTGGCCTTATTCCAGTATACAACCAGAGTTGTGTTGTAGTGTACAATCCTTTCCAATTTCTGTCATGATCGTTTTTTTAAGCGAGGTAATGACTGAAGGGGAAACAGCGCCCTCGTCTGGGTATGTAATGAATCGATTAACTGTAGACTTTTAATATTTTAAGCAATAAAGAGATATTTCCATTGAAAAAGGTTTATTCCAGTTCCAGAGCTTTATGTCAACCAAACACAACTTTTTTTGCACTTATTTTTCATTTAGTTGATACAATCTTTATTTATGTTACTCTCACATCTAATAACTTTTTTTGCACTTTTCATTTAGTTGATACAATCTTTATTTATGTTACACTCACATCTAATAGCACTTATGTCACTCTCTCTTTCTCTTTAATGTTATTATTTATATCGTGTCACATTGTTAAATCCCTCATGTATAAAATGCTTCTCATAATAGCACAACAATCCTACGTACATTTCAAAATTAACTTTCAGTACAATGCCCTTTTTTCTGTGTATAATAGTTTACTCTCTCAAGAATACATCTACAGTATGTAAGTATAAATATAGGAATATTTAGCATACAAGATTTTCATAATATACATCTATATACACATTCACATTAATAATCGGCTACATATCCATATTAAAGTAAATTATTGCACATCTCCCACAATATAGCTAAAGCTAAAAATCTTCAAGTATGAGAATGTCCTCCTCTGCAAACAGCGCCCCGAACACACTGAGGACAAAAATTAAGACTTCCAAAAAGAATTTATTGGTCCTCCAGGATAACATGGTTTAGGCCCTCTGAGTTAGTTCTTTTGTCCTCTTGTTGTTGTTTTTCTGTCCCCTCCTCTGTCATCGGTTGGCAGGTAGTGTAGGTGCTGGTAGTGTCCTCGGTTGTTCCCTCATTCCTCCAGCAGAGGACGCATCTGTGCTGCACAAGAGATACAGTGTCAAGTCCCAAAAGCTCCATTAGAATGACAAGAATGCTAAACACATGCACTGAGCATTGACCACCTATTTCCTTTCGCATTGCCTTAGACCCAAACAACGCTTTAAAAAAAACTTTTTTCCCCAAATGACGGGGAGTCCTCCTTATCCCACAATCTCTAAGCGACCTGAACCTTTCTCTGGCCAATCCATCAGGCACAGGATAGAGAGGAGAACGATCCAGTTGCTTGTACTTGTTGTTTCAACACCTTTGTGCCTGAGGAGAGTACACTAATGTTCAGACGTTTCAGAAGTATTTCCCTGAGTAAACAGAGCCGATGTAAAGCAAAGGCTCTGGACAAACCACATAAATGCATCTGAGATGTCTGTTAAGTCCCTTTTTGGATGCCTCGCCTTTTGAGAGTTTGGAGCCAGGCCAGCTTCAGATGGACTCTATCGAACGTTTGTGCAGGGTGGGCCGGTTGGAGCGACCGCCTTCGTCGACGACCGTAGCCTTTCGAGCCGATCTTATCGAGGGGGGCACTGTTTGTCTTGGTGCGCATGATGTTCAACAGGTGGGCGAGCTCGTGCACCGAGCAGGTGGCCAGGTTACAGCCCGCTCTTTCGATTCTTTTCACTGAGTAGGCTGGTTCTGTCCTCTTTGCCCTTAAACTCCTGGAGAAAAATAAAAACACATTCATTTCACTTTTCCCTTTTCTTTGGATTACTCTGGTACATGGGTGTCTGTAGTCACTGAGCTTGTTTAATTGATTAATTTTAGCCGTTTAATGATAGTATCACACTTTGCTCACCTGTGCTGTGGTTCGTACGATTCTGTACCGGCGTTGTCCTGTTCGGAGGGCGGAGGCGTTGAGTCACCCTCACTTCCAACATCTCTCCACACCTCACCCTGAAGCCAGTCACTGAGCCTTTAAGGCGACAAGAGAAACACACGATTGGTTAACATCAGTTTGAAAGTTTTGACTGAGTTTAAGAGGGAGGAAAAGTCAATCATGAGCTTACCTTCTTAAATCCTCTGCATTAAGAGGGGTAGCACTTGTGATTTTTGGTAGAAGTGTAGTCAACACACAACAGAAGAAAGCACTCTGAAGCACAGAGTTCATTGTAAAGGAAACCTGTGGAAGAAAATTTGTTTTTAACCATATAAAGTATGTGCTCCGAAAACAAGACATTAATGTTCCGGCTTGACTCCAAACTGGTCACTTATTGATTTTATTAATAAGTTTTAAAATTTGAAGTAAGATACAGGTTAAAAATTAGCTCGAGCACGTAGACCATGTAGTCTCATCATCGTAGAGAGCTAGTAGAAACAAGTGCACACTTGGTGCTGCTTTACGGGGGGTGCATCAGGACTGCTCTTCCTCAAAGTGATACAGATTAGCCAGAAAGTTCTACCTATCCATGTTTTAACCGTGACCTTTGGGGTGACACAAAAAATGAAGAGCATTAAGAGCATTAAAAAAAACATACCTTATCAAATCTGAGAAATGATGAAGTCCGTAATCTTAAATACGTCCGGACGTCCGAATCTCAGTTGGTTAAGGATGAGTATTCAGCTGTGACAATTCTAATGGTCTGAGTTTCACAGAAAAACCTGAGTGCTTTATATACTTTACAGGGGGTGGGAGGGGCCGGGAGTTGTCTTGAGTGATAGCAGCCACATCCCTGTTCTAAACTAGCCAACAAGTTTACGTGTCCTGTCTTAAAAGGATGGAGTAAAATCCCTTAGAGAAATGAATACTTCCACATTCCTGTAATATCGTTTTTAATGAGGGGACATCATTTGTTTTGCTTTCTGATCATTTTCATATCTTCTGTATGTCTTTTTTTATAGGGTCAGAGAGGTTTTGAATTATAGATGGACCAAGTCAGGAATCATTAACATGACAAATATACTTCGGGATCAGAGTTGTAAATATTTGATGATTCACTTTCTGCAAAGCATCTGGAATGCACATCTAATTGGTGATCAAGAGTTTATTTCAAATGATGTGACTATGAGATGTTGTCCCTGCATAATGGCTCTGTGAAATCCCTCCCGCATTCCAACCACCTACACATATTGGTAACAAGTTAGGAATGTGGAATTAATGATTTCTATATTGAGAACAACTAATCTAATACTGGATTTTTTTGGTCAAAATAATTTGTAAAGAAATATGTATTGTTTAAAATGGATCATTTTCACTTTTTTCTTAAAATAGAAAATTAAATTTGGCGCAATACTGGTTTGATGTTTTCTGTATTTATTATATTGATTGTTTATTTTAAAAAAAACATAATAAACATATTTTTTCTGTAAAAGAACAATTATAGCTTATTATTATAGGGAATATTTCAGTTATTGCATAGACAATGTACATTTCTTTTTTTTTTTATAACACTTGTAAGATTTCGGCTATTTTTGAACACACTCAGATCTATGAATAAAGGTAATTTTTGATTCGACTACTAGCCTCATATTCCTGTTAAACCCTATTTCTATATTTTCTTACCAATGCATTCTGCAGCTGCACCGCGCCCGTGTTCTCTGCGCTCCGTTTGGTTTTAAAAAGCACTGTTCCAGCACATTACACAGGCTAGAATTGCAAAAAGGCTGTGTGACTATGGTAACATCACGTGAAGTGTCTGGTAAAGCTGCTGGAAATGTTCCCGTCAACGGATGATATGGTTTGTACATGCTCAGGAAAGACAATTGTACTCCTACCAGCTTCCTTTAAGTTGAACAACACAAAGCCTCTCCATTTATCTTAAGCAATCTTAAGATAAAGTTAGGTTTTAATATTAAAATTCATTAAGTGACTTGAAGACATCAGCTACAATGTCTTGAATTGCAGTTGGCAAAGTTTTTCTTTTATTATTCTCTTATGGCACACAATGCTCATTTACCAGAGAGGTCAAAGTTTGTTAAGTGGATTTAGAATAGAGTTACATTATTCAGCCAAAGTCCAATAGCATCATGTTCTGTTCATATATAGTTTTTTGGAAGGTTTGTATATTTTGTATGAATGATAGCAGAGGCCACAGCTGTAATGCATTTCCTGTGTTTTGGCAATAGAGCGATAACCTTTATGTTTGTTGCTCTTATCTGGTCATTACCAGCTGTTAAAAGTGGCTACAGCAGGTTGAAACCAGACTTATATCAATGCTTCAGTGACGACTGAAGAAAAAAGTGCACTGCTCTTACAAGCAGATGGGGCAAATCCCCTCCAGGCATTGTTATTGCAACATCTTCAAATCGATGAATACAGACAGCCACAAATTGTTTTAAGCCTCAGGATGAGAATCTCCTCCATGAGAATGACACATCTCATTACATCGTTGTGTCATAACATACATGCTCTCCTGTTTACACTTCCCAAGTAATGCACCGCGAAACCACAATGATATTCAATGCAAAAGCTCCTAACGGTCACTCATCTGCTTTCTAATTTTGTGACTGTGTCCTTCAAGAATGTGAAAAGACAGTTTTGTGCAATGACTTATTTGCATCATCATTAATTGATTATACTGTAGGCTGGTTGTATAAGCAACACATGTGATTCAATAAAAGCAGGTCGTAGTTTTTCTACGAGTATGTTTTATGGTGGGAATGCTGATTTTGTGCTAAAACTCGGGTAGGTTTAGAGGGTTCGGTTAAGTAAACTCTCATGTCATGGATGCATTTATGTGGCTTGACAGTGTTCTCTGTGGTCCTATTATATTTTTTGACTTTAGTTCCCAGTGGTGTCTCCTCTAAAAGAAATTAAGTTTAGATTTATGAAACACTCACACAACTTTGTTTACACATAAGGTTAACCGAGGCAAACAATTAAGACTGCTGGATTTTATGATACCAATAAGATCCAATAATAAGTTATTGAAGCAGACGTATATTTCTGAAAACTATAGATTTTAGTGCTTCGCTTTTACATGCACAACTTTAAACAAAACCCTTTGCTGACCGAAGACTTAAAATCCTCACGTGCTTACACACACAATAACTTCCCAACACAGGTCCCGGTTTCTTGGGAAAATGAGCATATACCCATAAGCTCGAGTTTAATAATCCATTTAGAAGTGTTTTACCGGAACTGTGGATGATCCAACATGTTATTTTTAACATAAATACGCCGCAAGCGTTTCAGTTAATTAACTAACGGCTTTCTAGAAAGCATCACATGTTACTGTACAGGTGGAAAGTGTGTTGTATGGTGAAGATGTCTAAAACATTACAGTCATGGTCGAGGCTCGGCTGTTCGTGCACCTGATAATCCATGTCTATCCTCTGGTTTGTGTTTGAGTCATTTCATCACTTCAATTCGAAGGCATTTTTGGTGTCTGGAAGCACTTATATTTAATCTGCCATGGCATATCTGTAGCTATTATTGTCTGGGTTTTTATTAATCACAGTTGCAAGTATTGCACAGCTTTTATTGGACGGTTACTTTGTCTAATATGATTTAAAGTCAGATGCTGTGGATTCTGTCAAAATCAGTTATGCATCCAGCAGAATGTGGAATGAAGTATCAGGGTTCGGAAGGAATTCCTTAAGTAATGATTCTTGGAAATGCAAACATGCTCCCTGGGGGTGGTGGCAAACCATCCTTGTTTTTCTCTCTGTGTTCTTTTATCTAGAGCTGTTGTAGTGTTCATTTGTTTAGCCATGTATTCAAAATACGATGCAGGTTCTGAGCATGGTGTCGCAATGCTAATGTCATGAGTTTGATACCCAGATACTCAAATGTACACCATGAATGCACTTATAGATAATCTGGATAAAACTGCTAAACGTGTACATATAAATTAACATGTTACGGGGTGCATCATTCATAAAAATATTTTTTCAGATTTATCAAAAAGCATGCACCATAAAGTGCACTTTAATCTTTACTTGTCTTCAGGGAAGGTTTATTTCATAATTTTTTTATTTTACAGCATAATCTTGGTCTAGACGTCCACTGTCAAGTGCTCAGCATCTGTTGCATCCACTGTTGCTGAATGCATTAAACAAAACTAAAAATATGTGGTTGCAAAGAAATGTTTGTACAGTTTACGCATGTAGAGGTCACAACTGGTATGTCATGTGAGCTTCTGTGAAAAATGTTTTCCACTGTATTTTTGAAAACTTGGTGAATGATTATATGAATGACACAATGCTTCTCTTTATGTAATCACAATGCTGTAAAACATCATACGTTTTTACCTGAGCAAGATCGATGCACAGATGACCTTTTCGTTATTGTATTTTTTTTTTTTACAGTAAAAGTTTGCCTATTATTCTTCATCTTCCCATTTGCTTGCATCAGTTTTTTCATACCGTAAACATGGAAGTTCTAAAAAACAAATCAAGAAAAATAAGTAGGCCTAAGTGTTCTTTTGAAAGAGTAACTTCATAGTCTGTTGCAATTTTAAGTATTAAGGAATAATTCTACCTTCAGGTCCACCGCAAAGTTTCTTCACAAGCAAATTATATCTTATTACCAGAAAAGACAAAAGGGGAATTTACAACAGCATTCTGTCGAAATCAGTTTTTTTTTATTTATACGATAAGTTCCTTATCAATAAATGTTTAAGGAATGGAGTTACACAATGCATCACAGCCATACTCTACGGTTGACCTGCACACCATCTGTGTTTCCATATTTTATATTCCCTTCGATCATAAATGGTTGTTTTATTTCAATTCAAAATCGAATTCATACCAGCAAGGCTTAATGCTGTAAAATGTTTACAGCAAAAGCATGTTATTGGACAGCTCTTTTCTGTTGTAAATCATGATATGTGCACACTGTAAATGATAGGGGTCACTATACCTGTGCAAGACAAACGCAACACATGTTGCATGAAAAAATGTATATAAATGGAATACTTATGGGTAGCCTGCATTTTTTGTCGAGTTATTTCTCTACTTCAAAATGAACTTTCTAAAAACTTACATATGGAATGACATCACATTTGTCCGGTGCTTGCAGCAGCGTTGATGTTCAGTTTTGTAAGCATCACTATAGATCAACCTTTCAATTAAAAAGACTCAAAGACTTATCACTTTGGCAAAGTGTTGCATGTAGTATTAATTGCGTTTACATCCATCCAAGAATATGCCATTTATGCCGGTCACAAAACATCTGTTTGAACATTCATAACCCCGACCATGAAATATGAATTAGTTCCCAAAGAGAACACCTGAGAATTCATCTGTCCAATGTAAATTTCAGGATTAGCTTTATCAAAAAATCCATTGATGACACATCATATAATACATAAGGTTGGCATTTACAGTATGTGTTTACCTCTCATCTGCCTTATGTTGATTTAAATGTTTGTGGGCTGTTGCTAATTCGTATTTTTTCAAAACACATGCTTGCCTTGGCCCATGTTAGTCACCAAGGGGTGGCTTCAAGCACGCTTTGTAAAATGACATCCATGCAAGCGAAGTATTTGTCATCTAACTTCATAATCTGCTTCGTGTTAACTGTCCCTGTACTATTCTAATCTGTGACCGCATTCCATATTCACATCTTGACTAAATCCAGTTCTGTCCTTTTATTTACGATCCATAACTGAATTCAGTTCTCCAGATGAGTTTTGACTCAGCACTTCAGAATTTCATCCAGTTTATTAAGCACATGTAAACCGCGGTCACTGGGGGATTACGTTGCTTTCGAGGGTCAAAAGGTTACGCTGAGAGTATAAATAATCAGAATTATTTACATTTCTGAATTATTCAGAGCAGGTTTTTTTAATCATATCTCGGTTCTTAAATGTGACATTAATAAGATTTGTACACAAACTGAATTACAGTACAGCCAGGTGAAGCTTAAAGTGATAGTTCACCGCAAAATTAAAGTTCTGTCATCATTAACTCAGCCTCATACCTGTATACATTTTCAATTGTGTGACATCATTGACTGCCACAGTGGGTAAAAATAAATGGTAGTAAAGGTGCCCCAGAACTGTTTGTTATCCTAAATTCCTAAAAATATCTCACTTTGTGTTCAACAGAACAGAGAGAATATTTGGTTCTTTCTATGGTAGTGGATGATGTAACAGAACTGAAAATTGCAAACATTCTTACAAATATCTTTCTTTGTGTTTAACAGAATAAATTAATTTATACAGGTAAATGTAAATGATGACAGAATTTTTTATTTTTTAGTGAATTTACCCTTTAATGTCATGCAATCATCGTGCTTGAAACACATAAAACACATATCACAGCCGTAGAAGGAGTATCAATTTTTATCCTAAAAAATGTCTAGCATTTTCAAAATTTCGCTCAATTGTCAGTCAAATTCAGATGTAAATTGATGATTTTTATTTTCTTCTAAATTTTTTTTTTTTTTTTGTAACTAACTAAAATAGTGTCTACTTTCCATAACGCTCAACATGTTCTTAATGAAAACAGTAGTCAAATGTTTTTGGAGACGGCACATGATTTTTTCACATATTTTGTTAATTTTAATGAAATGTGGATATTTATTGCAAAACATTTGTGGTTTTGCCTTCTTCCAGCCTGAAATGCAACTGGATTTGAATTTTTCGGTTTGTAGAGTCAGACGGGGTCATCTTGTAATAAAAAAGCTGCATAGCATATGGACTTTTGAAATACAAAACATGTGCTTAGTGGCTATTTCAGTCATTACACTAATATGCTATGATTGCTTTGCAATGCATGACTTAGCTGTTCTGTAGATGCATCTTGTTTATCCCCCAGATATGTTTTGGCTGAAATGAGACAGCAGATACTGTTAGAACATGTGTGTCCAATCAGAATGACCTAGTGTGCGTGGAATGTGTGGCATTTATGGTGACTCTGGTGTCAGAAGTCAAATGAACAGCAAGCTGGAGCGCTGAAACTACTGCAGTACGATTCTCAACAACATAATATAAAGGTGTAAATACAGAGAGTGTAATGTAAAAGAGATCAATACAAAGCAATGCATATTAATAGACAGTCAGTAATAAATAAGTCGCATGATGTCTGATTGTAAATCTAAATTCCAGTGTGCAGGTAGGATAGCATAAGCATAGAAATGATTATCCATGAATAAAATGATTTTAGATTTACATTTGACGGACCCGATTTATAGTGCATTCAATTTATGCAGTTTATCAGTTTGTGGGTTCTCTGGGAATTAATCCCATGATCTTTATAAGTGCTACTTGCTTACAATAGATTTACAAAAACTACATTTTTACAGTTTATTTGTTGGTTTGTTTTGATATTTTGGAGTCAATGCGTGGAGACAGAACAGTCATAAACTGAATTAAATCGAATTAAATGGAAGTTTTAAGACTTAGGTTGCATACAAGTTTATCCCTTCAGCTGTAAATAAGTTAAAATTGCAAGTAACTGTAAATCAGAGCGTAGATTTTAAAGTAGATTTTGGGGAGGTATTTTAGACTCGCTGGGTGGTTATTAGTTAATAAACAAAGTTTCTATCTTTTCGTTATTAAACTTCTGCCTGTTCACAGAATTTACATGAATTTCCACTTTGTTTCCATGGTAACACAAATAGTCAAACAGTGACAGGAATACAAGCTGTAACTTTAATACCTGCACACCCCAAACTCGGTGTTTCGTTACCCGATTCGTTGTGATCCGGGATACAACACTATATAGATATTTGTGTATTGTCAATCTAACAACGGCAGAAAAAACTCTGACAAAGGACTCATAAATTGATGACTAAAATACTTGAAATAGTTACAAAAATCGGCACTCCAGAGCTCCAAAAATAGAAAAATACTTTGTTATTAAAAAGACTATCGCGTGGCTCGTGATGATTCGAGCACAGAGGCACTTCATCAGACAATTCAACAACACTAATGAACCCCGATTTATAGGCGTAAAGGGGTCACATGACATCCAAAAAAAACATATTCAACAAATTAAAACAAAAACAACCAAAATTGTGAAATAATAATGATGCATCAATATATAAACACGCAAAAGTCTAGTTCAAATGACATTATAAAAAAATTAATTGTGATGTAATTTGAAATATAAAGTATGCACATGCAAACAGACAAAAGAAAATATATATATATATATATTACAATTTTGATTGTTTTTGTTTTAATTTGTTGAATATGTTTTTTTGGATGTTATGTGATCCCTGTACACCTATAAATTGGGATTCACTGGTGTTGTCGAACTGTCTTATGAATTGCCTGTGTGCTCGAAACGTCACGAGCCATGCGATAGTCTTTTAAATAAAAAAGTACTTTTCTATTTTTGGAGCTCTGGTGTGCCGACTTTTGTCACTATTTGGATTTACTCTCTTGGTCGAGCACCCTTTTGAGATTGATGTGCGTGTTTTTGTCCTCTCTTCGACTAAAATACTTTACAATAATACTGTGTTAAATATGCTCACAGCTGTAATCCACTGTTATTTTTAAGATTCCCTCAGTAAATGTGGGAATACAGCTGTGACCGACAGCACACAAACATGGGACAACATCTGACACCTCATACGATACCTTCTGGTTTGAATTAGACCTTCATTCCACTGGGTCCAAAGGGTATCGTAAAAACAATTTATATTTTGCCCGAAATAGTCCGGAGAATGTTATCTGTCTGTTGGGCTGTCTCTGGAAA
Organism: Triplophysa dalaica; assembly: GCF_015846415.1. Taxonomy (NCBI): domain Eukaryota; kingdom Metazoa; phylum Chordata; class Actinopteri; order Cypriniformes; family Nemacheilidae; genus Triplophysa; species Triplophysa dalaica. The sequence continues at coordinate 6,699,805 of NC_079555.1, forward strand.
CATCATATTGTTCTAATGCTTAAAAACCTTGTCTTTTTTAATTCTGGTCTTTTACGATTATGCGGCTGCGTTATGGGTAAAGATGCAGGAAGAATTCAGCAATAGTAATATAACAGGTACACAATGTTTCCTGAGACCTCTGGTGTGTTTTGTAACATTTTTTAATAATGAGGCAAGAGCCATCTGACTGTCCATTCTCCATTCCTCATATAGCTCTGTCCATTTCAATTTGTCACAGCTTCGGAGAAGCTATTTTAATATCAGCTGCAAAAGTTGTTTTGGATAAGATGCTTTTTCAACTAGCAATCTCTATAAAAAGCAGGGGATAGGCTCGATGATGGTGCATTACTAAGTGACAGCTATCAATGAATAAAGATAAGTGTTTTGTTAAGAGTACCAATCGTGTGCCATGTTTAGAAAGATGGAGCTGTTGCCATCCATCTAATGTTTGTTAAACATTCTCCGAGCCAGCTCATCTAATTCACAACAGTCCTCAGTAATCTCCAACATAATTGCTTCATCCCCCACCGTCCAAAAGATAATTGCATTTGATTTACATTAGTTTAAAATGCAACACAAAAAAACTCATTTGGAATGCGAGCGACCGCTGTGCCTGCATGCATTGTGAGTGTGTGATTCAGTTGGAATGTAAATGTTTGATAGATAAGGGGCCGATTTGGGGACTCTACTTAGACAACAGATAACCTTTATTCTTTTTTTCGTTTGCTTTGATGAAGACATTTACGGTGTGTTTCTGAAGGAACAAATAAAGTTACATCTTCATAACATTTTCAGTTGTCTCTGCACGTAGGATGTCAGATTTGGACAGGTTGTGGCGAGCAGAGCACAATGATGTCATAAAGATGCTGTTACTAAAGATCAGTATGAAGACAGCGTGTGCTAAATGTTTAGCGGAATGCATCATTATGACTAAATTCTTGGCTGCAATAGAGGTAAACAGGCAGATTCATTTGGATACATTATTTGTTTTCGGGGTGACGGAGGGAACTAGCTGTCTCCGTTCAGGTTCATAGGTCATCCACTTGTTTTGCCTCTGACCCCTGCAGATATCTTCCAAAATCAATCCAAGTTTCATTGCAACATGAAAAACAAAAGATGAAATCACATTTCCAAACTCTTTGAACCTGTGAGGCCGCAGACACATTTTTCCGATTTAGAGCCTCTTTCGAAGTCTCTCCGCATCCACGGCCCAACATCCAGTCCAAGAGCGTGCACACGCCAGTGTTGCGTGTTGCCTGCAAGGACTGCGCTCACTTGTGTTCCTTGCTATTTCCTCCCGTCAGACCACAGGCTTTTTTTCCCTCATTTGATTAATGCTGAGTAAATGACCCCCCATAGACCGGCGAAACAGGCAAAAAATGTTAAGCATCTTAAACCGTTGCAGCTTGTTTGCTCAAACTGTTTATGGGGCACAAGGACATGCTATAAACACAGAGAAAGAGCGAGCAACGGAAAAGATTATGTGCGCTGTGGAATGCGCCACAGAAAGTCATTCGCTTTGTTTGGAGTTCGATATGTTGATGAATTACTGGTCCGCACCCCTGTCGGATACGGTGCAATAAATGTGTCCATTACTTTTGCTACTTGTTTTTGTTTCAGGAATGCTGAATGCATGTTATTGCTGTCATCAAGTCACAACCTACATGCATTCAAAAAGGATCCATTCTGTATCTGTTAGACATAACTGACTTGAGGAAAAGAACTCAGAGACCTGAGATAGACGTTCAAAAAAGGGATGCCGTCATCGTGTCTAAGCAATGTTTTGAAAGTTGATAACTTTTCAATGCATATATGTCGGCTGTTTAATTTCGTGTCAGACACAGCTTGGCTACTGTACAAACATGCCCTTGTGAATGAACTCGAGTTCTGGAAGACTCGCTGAGGATAGCACGTACACTGAGCTCTGCTGAAAGACAATATTAATGTGGAGGTTATAAGGATGCGTTCGATCATGTTTGACTCAATGTTATCTGAGCGTCTGTGTGGGAGTGGATGTGCAAGAGATAATGTGCTTTAATATTGCGCTGAGTGTTCAAATAGGACCATCTGGGTCTGTTTGTCGTGTTCTCGGTGCATGCCCCAAAAAAACAGGTGTCTGCTTTTCTCTACGTTCATTGCTATTTGTGTCTTTATCTCACACCTGTTCGGGGTAGGCTCTTACTGTAATGTGACTCATTTTATGTGTTTAACCAGCCCTCGTTGTTGCTGTAGGGCTTTAGATATTCATTGTTTATTAGACTGTGAAGCGGTTCTCATACACTAATTTCATAAAAAATGGCTTAGCTCAGGGGCTACACATGAACAAAGGTTTAAAGAGGTCAGAATCATGTGAAGATCAGTAATAATTTGAGCTCTTGAAAAAAATATAATTTGTACATTTTTGTTCAATTTTTAATTACAATTTGCACATCATAATAATTGCTAGGGGACTTTATGACGATATACAGTATTATCCTGGTATAATGTTGCATTTAATATTCAGTGTCAATATCAACTTTTGCTTTTCACTTATTGATAAGAATACAAAAAATATCTGCATGCTTACAAAGATACACTATATTGAGTATTGAAACCCCCACCTCAAATGAACTGCTTTTTAGTCATTTCCGTGAGCATGAATCTTAATACCAAAGGGAATTGTGTGCTTCTAATTTTATAGCAACCGTTTGGACAGGACCCTTTTCTAATAAAACATCATTTCACCCTGTACAAAAAACAAGGTTAGAAAGGATTGGTTGATTCAGTCTAATGTTGAAGAACTTGACTGGTCTGCGTATAGCCCAGAGCTGAACCCAACTGAACATCATTGAGCCAAACACTCATCACCCAAAACTGTCAATGACTTGTACACAGGGGTTCTGTCATTTCAGAAGCATGAATAATTGTTTTGATTGAGATTATTGGAATATATAAACATGTTTATTAATAGAAAATAAACTCCTTTGATTTCAGATAAATGTAAACAATTATGCTACTGTGTTATCTATAATTCCTTAAGGTGTTTTGAATTGCCCACAGTAACAATTTTGTGCATATCAATATCACAACAATCATCACAAATAACAGCTCTTGGAATAAACTCTTGTGAAGGGAAGAGGGGAGGAAGGATCTGCATGTGGGTGGATAAAGGGGGGGGATTTAGCGAGGGGCGGGCATGCCATGAACAGCTGACCAGGTCAAGGTGAAGTTCAGAAATAAAACTTACAGTTTCCCTTCACCAAATTACAAAAATAACATGTCCATCTGGAGAATTTTCCCTCTGATTGTTATTATTGGGGCACATCAGACATAATTTATGACACACATATTTCTGTACACAGATGTTTTACTGTTTAATTTCTTCATTAGCGATCGTTCGTGCTTTAAGTCGTAATACTTCCTCTCCTGCAGTACTTCATTTTCCGTTCACTGTTTTTCAGTATTGTCTCTGTGATGATAGTAAATATGGTCTGAACTGACCCCTGAGCAGAACCCGAGCAGGCGCTGTACTGTGCATGCTAGTCATCTGAGGGACAATCTACATCAAACAAATTTATGTAATAACCTCTTTAAGACGAAATGCTGACTATTTTGCTTCGCTCCAAGTCCTCGCGTCATGATTCTTCTGTCACAACGATTCCTGCTCCCAAACTCCTTCATTCCCCCCAGCAAACCAAACCACAACACAGAAACCATCTCTCTTTTACAAGTTACCAAAAATAAGAAACAATAAAAGTCAATGTTAGGCAGGAATGCTGAGCTTTAGTTCGGTTTACGTTGTTGTTTTTGCCTGTGCACATTGAAATGTTTATCCACTTCATACAGAAACAGAGACTCCGCCATGTGTTTGTAATAAATGCGTATGTGTGCGCGACAGAGACGCTTTCTTCACTTGCTGTATAAAGATGCATTGAGATGGAAGATTTACATGGGACTTTGAAAGACTAAACCAATTATCACCCCATCCCTCATTGCAATATTCAGTTGTCTCACATTCTCTTGGCATTAATCACTCAATGAACTTTATCGTGCTCTCTTGCAATACGTTTCTAGTAATTGCCCCCAGCCATCACCCTCTGCCCCTTTGTGTACCATTCAGAGACCGCACCCCCCCGTCAGTTTCTAAAAATACACTTGCTTAAGGCAAAACACATGTGTACTGTTACAGAAGAGAGCAATAGTGTAATTTGAAAGGCTGATGGATTTGGGGCAGGGGTTCCAGAATGCGTATGTCATCAATCAAGAATAGGGTTTGGAATCCATCTAGATCCAAATCATCAGGTATGATCACTACCGCACGTGTCCATGTGATAAACATCCTTAGTTGATGTATTTTATGTGTCCAGAGCTGAGAAGGTATTTTATTATTCAGGATGTTTCTATTGATTTTTATTACACGGCTCGTTGGAATGATGGATTCTGATTTGCCAGTCGCAACATTTGCAGGTTCGTTATTCCCAGATAACAACTTCTCAAAACTGATAACAAACAGTAACCCGGATGCGGCAAATAGTTTTGACAGGTTTTATGACAAATTAAACATAAATAGGTATCTTAATAACATACGACCTGTATGTAAAAAGCGAGATAATGTACAAGCAGTATTACAGTAGGCCTACATTAATTATTTTTAATTAAAAAATACTTTTAATTAATAAATTTGACTGAAAAATGAAAAAAGAGCAGCCAGTAAGAATAGATGAAAACTACTTCAATACTGTTTAAAAAGTATCTTGGGGTGAAATCCATGGTGAAACGCCAAGAAGCTACGTGATAAACGAGTACATTTCTGGAAGGTATAAGGTGACTACACTTAAGATGCTAAAATATAAGTTTTCTTTTTTTGGGGTTTAGTCATAATTCTTACAGTTCCCTTTGGGATATTTCACAGTTTTGATGAGCTAACCTTTTTTCTAAAAGGTGTTTAGAAACTAACAAACTTTTGACGGGTGGTGTATTAATAACTACAATATGAAAAAAATGCTTTGAGTTTATTTAAAATGTTAAATGATTAAAATTGAAATTGCAAGTATTATTAAAATCTTCATCTTGAACTTATTATTTGAGATTCTTATCACTTCATAGTTGTCCACAATTTCATAATCAATTGAAGAATGTAATTCGGGCGAAAAAACTGAAAGCAGGACAAGGAGTTCTTTTCAGATCTGTTTGTTTTTGATGGTGATTCAACACGTAGGTTCTGTGAGTATGTTGGAAGTGGTTCCAGATCTCTACAGAATCCTTCAGGCATGCAACAAAAAATATTTGCTGTTACGTAATGATGCAGATAAAAGCAAACGTCAACTCAGATCATCATATTCCTAAAAATCATGAACAGAATTTTCTCTATGCAGAGAAGTTGAAGTAATATATCTTTACACATTGACACCTCTGAGAATAGAGGACGTGCATTGAAACCTGTTTTCAAATTGCAGTCATGAAACACTGCCATCTGTCTCCTTACACTAATTTGCTTTCACTACAAAACTAGAAGAATTTCAGAAATCAGCATTTTAAACGGTCATCGGATTCTCATCCAACCAAACATACCCCAGACTTTCATCCTCAACAGTCCTGAAATTCATGTTTCGAAAGGGGTTAAAACAATCGGATGTATCCGTGAGCCCTTTTTGTTTTGACAATAAACAGTTAAGGGTGTAAATCACTGGGAGCATTGTCTGAAAAATAAACAGTGAAAAATCATCATTAGTTTTACACATGACTTCCTATTCTGCCACTGTCCATTGGTGCTGTAAAGAGTTAGATTTGTTTTTCTTGAAAGATTATACTGATATGTAATAAAATATGGCGCCTAGATTGTGTTGATCGATGGAATGGGTCATAATGTTTTCTTTCCAAACAGAAATGGGTGTTTTTGCCTATCCAAGATGACCCTATAGGGCAAAACACGCTGCAGGTTATAAGACCCCGGGAAACTTTAACACAGCCTGTCTCGTTCAATTCATTTTTATGTGCAGTGATTATGAGTGAGGAATGAGTCCCTGTGTTTGTTCTCTATCAAATGTAGTATAACTAAACCATTCTAAGATACTATTAAATATCTCACCGAGTACATTCTGGTTATCCGAAACTGTGTTTTGGGAGGATTCAGATGTTGTAAAAATACAGCAGTGCAAGGGGAAAGTGTCTTGTCAACACCTAGTGTGTCCCTGCTGAACACTTTAGATTGGGTTTCAGTCTAAAGTTCAGCTGGGGTTAATTTGCCTCCTGGGGCTCCATTTTGTCCTTCACTGAGGATCAATTTAATACAAAATAAATTGATAGTGTTGAGTGGCATCTCTTTAGTACATCTCTAGTTTAGTTAATAGTATTAGTAAAACATTTGCACAATTTTTCGATTATCAGTTGAATGCATTTAGAAGTGTTTGGACTGTTTGGAATGTAACTAATGTAAATCTGAAATGGATAGAGATTAAAATACAGATATTTCACCTTAGAATAACCCTTTAATGTAGTTTTGAAGGGTTTATCATAGACATAATGCACTGAACATGTCAGATCTGGGTGTTCAATATGTGTTCTCTGTGTGACCCTGTTGTAATCAAAGCTGACTCATTTGCTGTAAGCAATTTTCCTGCAAAACCTTTTTTTTATAAAAAATAAAACCGGCACAGGTTCAAGACCTTCAAAAGGAATTTACGTGAGACGCTGAATCACCTGTTATCTGAAATGAAGCTTTTGGATTTCATATGAGTCAACTAATAACGTCACCACTTCAAAATGCTGAAGTGCACAAAAGTCTATGTTTTGTAACTGCAGTAGAAAGTAGTCATGGTGATGACCTTAAAAATGAGATCAATGTATCATGTGTGACTTTAATAAAAGTATCACTTATTGTGAGTTCCAGCATTCGTTTGTGAATTACTATTTAAGCTGTGTTGCGATAGAGACAACTTACTCCTTTTTCACCTTAACACAGTCATCACTATTACGCCAGCGATGAAAAAGGACGTCCAGTACTGGTGGTCCGCTGGGATGGGGGCTGATGCAGATGACAAGCATTCCACCGCAGTTCTGACACATTCTGAGATCACACGACCACAGCCAATATGCTGTCAAATGAACAGCATATTGAGTCACTAGATGAGTGACACACATTGCAGTTGAAGAATTTGAATTGTTTCATTCCTGAAACATTTGGAATGACATTTTAGTTACTTTAATAAGCTTTGTGAGTGCTCAGTTTTGGAATTGTTTATAGCAATAGGCACATTGATTAAAGAGTGATGCCTAAAAATATATCACAAATCATGTATTTTGTTGAAATTTATCAAGACATTCACTCACATGTGAACTATGGACTCCATTATGTATCAACCCCCCCCCCAAACTCCAATGGAAGTATGTAAGCTATTGTTTAAAGCACCTACAGTAATTTCTGCTGGAAATCTGACAATCTTACCAAATACATCTAAGGACCCTAAAGCTATAACCAAAACCAGCAGTTGTTCTTTAATGTTCCTTCTCGCTGTTCTGGCTGAAATGATACTCAAAGGTTTTTGAAATAAACAACTTTCTATAATTTTAAATATAATTCACATCCAAGCCGCATCATTGACAGTGTATCTCTGTTGATAGATATATCCCAGAGTTCAAGTTCTATACTTTTTTGATAATGATGCTCTGGGTTAGTTTGAGGCAAGGTAAGTATAAATATTTCTATAATCATAGAATCCCCAAACACGAGAATGCCTACCCAACGAACCCAGTGAAACATCGGACTTCCTTTCCTCTATTCATATTCTTTACTTCTCCCTCTGTCATCCATAAGGCATGGGAAATGTCCTATTGGGCAATTAAACTGTGCTGAAATAGTGGGATTATAACACCTATTCATATTAAGCGAAATATGCATATTTCTTCATCTCTTTTTTTAAAATAGGCTACATTTTAAAAGTACATTTCAAAGCAATATAGAGAGACAAAAACAATATAGCGTCCAAGTCTTATATCCGTTATTTAGTAGTCTAAGATCTGTTTCAGGCCGGTTTTATAAGTTTTAATGTAATTTACAGGGTCAATTTTACACTGTAAAAACTTATGTGCTGTTATGCAGCTAGTTGCCTTTTACTGTATATTTAAAATATTATAGTATAATTTATACGCAACGGTTTGTTCAAAGATATATGAACATTAAACAGTAACAAGTCTTTATATTTACAGAAAAAAACTATAAAATAACATCCTCATGAAAAGCTTGTGGGAACCAGAGATCCTCACAACCCAAACCTTTCTCTGTATTTTTTCCATAATTTTGGTACCCAGAATGCTTTGAATGAGGCTGTTATTTTATAGTTTTTTTCTGTAAAGATAAAGACTTGTTAATGTTTAATGTTCATTTATCTTAGAACAAACTGTTGCCAGTAAACTACAGAAATGTAAATCTACAGTAAATTACTGGCAAACTGTTGCCAGTAATATTGAAATTATTGAAGTGTAGCATTTATTTTATTCTTTTCCAACTGGTCCTTAACCTTTCTCGTAGCTGTCTGTTCTGAAATATTTTAAGCACATCCAGTTCCTAAATGCACTTGAACGTCTGCTCCAGCTGGCTACAGATGTAGAGAGGTCAAAGGTGCTTGTATTGAGTTTCCCTAATAGTCCTTCATTCGTCAAATAGCCAGAAGCATCCATCCAGAGAGCATGACATCATACAGTGTTTGCAATTTGCAATAGTTGTATTGTGTGGGTTTAAAGGGTAAAGTTCTGTTTATACTGCCATTAATTGAATCCTTGTGATCCTAAGAGATCTGCACTGCGGTTTAAACGAATTGCATACGTTTTAACCTTGCACAAACCTGCAAAGACAAGAGATACCACTTGGTGGTCTATTAAGATGATCCATGGATCTTTTATAAACATACATTTATCTACATCTGCAAAATTTCATTTTATGCTACTTTCATTTTTAATGAATTGTCCAGAGAGCAAATCTCTTTTAACTTGTTTTTCTTTTCCATGTGTCTCCACATACGAGCGACAGGCAGTCCAAATGCTTCACACTGGACATGTTCCAGATATTGGCTCATAATTTAAAACTCCACTCTCAGGACTTGTTGGAAGGATACTGTTTGCTACCAGTCATTAAAACTGACCCAAAAATAACAAGCTGTGCTTCTGTACTGATAACAGACTTAAGACTGTAAGTCTTTCATGTAAGTGTTTTCAAACCCACCATGGTCACCAGGTCTGCCAGTGTTTAGACAGCTTTTAACAAGTGTTTTTCATTATCAGACGGGTGCCAGATGTGATTTATTCTCTGGAATGTACAATAACTACCTGTGCCACGGTTGAAAGTGGGCCAGATTACATAACCATTGTATATGTCTTGAAATGTGGCATCAGAGCCTAAATTGAAGACTGGGACTCAATATATTCAAGTCTGCATTGACTTACCATAATTTTGTCTTCTATTGTGTCTAAATATAAGTGACCACAAGGAACCTCTGATCCCTTTGTAAGTCCCTCTGTTCATACTATTTTCAGACGTTCGGTGTAAATTCTTGCAAAAGGATGCTGGAAAACAATATATTGGTGGAACTCCAGATTTCTGAATCGGACCAGGCCAGAGGAATTATAAGGAGACACAGATTGTGAAGATTTGGCAGGGAAGGGGTTAAATCCATGGGGGGTGGTTCGCATTTTTTGTTGAGGCACTCATGTTTTATATTTGCTCATTTGCTCACATTCCTTTCAAAAGAGGAGGAGATACATGGATGAGGATGGACTGGAGCTAAAAAAAATCCCTCCTACCTATTGGCACATCCACCATTCCAAACAGATGCACTCCAAGTCCGCTTTGCCCAACTCACGCCAGGCTCACATAGGACAAGAGAGAGAGAGAATGAAAGGAATGAATCAGAGTTGTGGCGTAGACTTTATTTTGTCATTATGAAACCCGTTTTGTCTGTTGCTTGACTGTCCTTTCTATTTAAACTGCTTTACAAAGGTCAAGGTGGCCAACAAGCATATTTATATCCAGACAGAACAATTGAGAGCGAGTTTTAAATATCCTTCTGGTTTTCCTGTGAAAATGTTCCACCCACGTTTGTATTAAACTTATTCAGGGATTTGCTTTTTTAATCCAGGTTCCTCAATAAAGGGGCTTAAAATCAGGATTACAGCATTGATTTTAATACTGTATCATTACTCAACACATTCAGTGCATTTTGCACCAAGAAAAAAGGTAGATTACCGTTTTGTTAAATATTACAAATGTTCTTGATCCGTTTTAAATTCTTGCATGATACCTGTGGAATCCCACAAAAACTGTCTCATAATGTATCATGAAAATGTTTAGTTTATTAAGCACATTTTTTACTACTGTAGTGTAATTTCGTTTGTAAGTTTATGTTGAAATATGATGTGTACATGTTTTCATGGAAAATAATCCAAGCATCTGCACAAAGGAATAACCCTTTATCCCATTGTATATGGAAGCTAACCATTATGGACTAGAGGAAGAACTGATGTTAGGTGGGAGGTTTGGGGCAGTCACAGTTTGTTCATACTGGAGCTTGCCAAAAATGTCATCAGAAATAGCGGGTTGGTCCAATGCCATGCATGTGATGATCTTGAAGCACAAATGAGACCCCAGTTACTTTATATTGCACTCTTATTAGTAACACTTTGACCTAAAATTCTATCATTTTTCAGAATTTTTGAAAAACACTTTTTATGGATCAGATCCTCCAGGCATTCGATGGCTATCAACATGTAACTAATCGATTCCATGGATGGCTGTGACGTTTTTATAACACTGACACATTCCACGGACTCAAAGAATGAACGTGAACATAGTTCTCTAGAGGTGCGAGCAGCTTCTATCAGGGCACAGATGTAAAACGCCTCTCTGCGGACACCCCAGAGCCCCCTTTTACAGTATCTACGGAGGGGCCACGGACAGGCATAACCCGACGATGTATTCCAGATCAGGAATTTGATGTATTTCTGTTTCACATCATTTCTCTGGAATGTTGCGCTTGTGCAAAAGGCCCCAAACCGGAGCTGATGGATTCAAGGAAGTTTAAAAGAGGAATGATGGGATGCAGGCGCTGCTGGGGAGCGGGGCGCATCCGGAGCGCTTTGTGACCTCTATCTCGTTGCGTAAAGAGACGCCAGGCAGCTCGGCATGAACGCCGTGCATCTGGATTGCACATTTTCTAAGCCTGTTTCTCTTTCTCCGTCAGTATGCAGATATATTTCCACAATTATTTTTAAATACGTAATTGTTTTTGAAGGTCATTGAAAAGACATCTCAACTCAAATCTGTTCCAAGTGTGGAGCGGTGAGAAGTGAGGTCCGTGCAGGGTCGGAAATCGATAGGCTATAGATGCACGAACATGGGTTGCGATATTGAAAATTAGTCTAAGATTATTCTCCAGTTGTTCTCGTTTATTTAAACTTTTTTCTGGACGTGCATCTGATAGATTTGCAGGAATGCGGAGAATCGCTCATTTGCATCACTCATGACGTCTTTGCTGGAGTCTTGCAATCGACCAAAGGGTCGTTGTTGAGATAAATAATGCTCTTATCATCAACTATCGGACTGCACGCAGGGACCAGGTTAAAATGATTAGACAAAATATTTCAGCATGAATTGAATGCGTTTTTACTTAGCCTTCATTTGGACAAGCGGGTCCACAGCCACGAATAAGCTTTCATCAGGTGCTCACTTAAAGCGACCCTAGCAGAGGGGGTTTCTGCCAATCTCATAGTAATCTTGAGCATCTGTCGAGTAGTATTGCATACGTCGTATCTACGAAGAGTATTTAGTTTGATCACATTTATAAAATATAGATACAGCTGTACGATTACCTCTGAAAACATACGGCGCGTGCGGGGGGGAGGGGTAGACTGAACTAAAGCACATTGTCAACAAACACAGACATCAGTTTCACTCAATCTTTTGGACGGCTCCAAATATCAGTTTCAAACGATCTCCACATCCAGCGGTATATCACCGTTTATACAACATCCATCACCCAAATGCAGTGCCACGTGCTTTTCCGGGAGAATTCTCCAATGAGGGACTAAGAAAAATTGTTACCCGTTTTATGTTAGAAAAAAAACGGAACATGTACGATCGCTGGGGGCAATATTTTTTTTGTATTCGGAACTTACATGATGTGTTCCAGGACATGTAGCCTAGGCTAGTCTACAAATATTATTGAGACAAGATGCAAGGTTTGTCCACTTTAAAACACTAACAGCAAAAACAACGTAGACTCTATAATGAAAATACCTTAATATTTCGTAGAGATTTTTTTATTTCACATTTTTACATACGACAACATAGCAGCCTGCTTGTTCTTAATGGGTTTGTCGTAGCGCCACGCCACATCCGGTGTGGACAAAATGTAAAATCATAATGGGTTCTAATGAGTTTTTATGTCTTTTGTCGTGTCGGTCGCGTGCGGTTAAGTAGACTGGGGTGTTACAAAGGGAAATGTTTTTTTACTCTTCAATTTTGCAGATTTTTTCAGTTATTCTTTTACAATTATTACAGAAAACTGCATTTTACTGATTTTTTTAGTCAATGTAAATACAATCAAAAACCGCAAAGAAAGAAAATGTGGAAAACAATGTAATATAGGCCAAATCCTTATATCTTATACTTTTACAGGTTGAAAATATTTTACGGTATATTTCAGTTTTTCCAGTTTACAGCTATAATCAATCACAGTATAAATCTTTATATATTTCATTATTATATTATTATAGCCTATATACTCTCCACGAGTTACAGAGCAAATCATGTTAATTGAAAAATTCCTTCCCCATTGAGAAATAAAACTGTTGCTTTACTCCACCAGTTCAGAACTAAATTTGCGTGTTTGCTATTTAGTCTACGAGCAATTTTCAATCATTTATAGACAGAAATAGTTTATGGAAACTGTGAGTGTATCAGGAATCCAATTATCATATCCTCAGAGGACTGAGAGGTGGTCAACCTTTTAATAGCCTCATGTCACGCTTGATCAGGAACACATTTATGCACACTCCAGTTCAAAGAATTGTATCAAAGTACAGTTCTGCACCACACATTGACTTTCAGAAACCACAAAACCTCATAACATGTGTTGTCTTTCACATCTTTAGAGATTGGCTTACAATGTCTTTAAACATTCAATTAAAAAGCTTTGTGCATCATTTGCATGGTCTTTAGGCTTCAAGGTATTTAATAAGACAATTATTAGTCATAAGCTAACAAATCTATAGTTCAAATTCATAATAATAGGTCTAATAAGAAATGTAAACATATGGGAATATTTTAATCTGTCATGGACCTGTTATTGTGTTTCTTCTGCATTGTCTGTTGATTTGCTGCAAATAAACAAGGGATTTCCAGACTTAACAAACATGAAAAAGAATACCTAAACGCTGTCGAACCAATGATTTGTTTGGTGTTTTGGAGACCCCTAGTGGCCAGTTACTAATAAAGCCATTGGTTGGCACCTTTCTGCTGAATAAAATGACTTGACAGTGATAGGTTTATGCTACAGGAAGGAGAGAAGTTTGAATTAATTAACAAAATGAATGAATTAAAATAATGACTTTTTATTGAATCATACACAATGCAGCCTTAAATCTGGGCATTAGTAAAAAAAACAGAAATTTGGTTCAATGTTGTTCATGACTGAAAATGGTCAGGAACAGACAGATACACATTTTGTTAAAACACAATTTTTTTATAACTTCATTTACATCACTAGTATTAGTTAATACTGCAATTGTGTCTCTCTGAATAAGAAACTTAATTTTACAGTTAGGTAACAACCGATAAAACAATTAAAAAATGTCAATGTACTGTATAAAGTCAAAAATTATATAAATTATATATATATATATAAATGTGTTTCGTTAGTCCATTTTGTGCAGTGTATTCAACTTTTAAAAAAAGGATGTGAAATGTTTTGATACTCTTTAAAACTGTTGAAAATGTTAATTTAAATCAATGGCTGATCCGTGGATTACAGGTGTAAAATATGTTTTAATTGTAATACTTGGTTATTTATTAACCGTATTTTGTATGTTTGACATAAGTAAAGTTTAAATCATCTTTAAAATTTCATGAACTATGGGTACAAAAACATCTGCCATTACTTAGGCGAAAATGCACCTAAACAAACACATTCACACAATGTAAAACATCATACAAAAATCTCACATGTATACAATCACTCCTTGGCACAATGACACTGGAATGTTACAGTACAGATTGGAATGATATGAGATGCGATATCTTTTGATCAGGCCAGACTTCACCTCACCCTATGTAAAGTCATGTAGGCCTACCTACAGTTTTGTTTTTAGTGTGTTTAAAGACTAACCTCGCAAATGCTGTGTACACATTACACTAGTGATTCTATATACTGAAACAATGTATTAAAAGGACACTTGATGCGCACTATTGGGTGGGAGCAGACCGGCTTTTCTTTTCCTGCCAGTCTTTCTCTCTCAGACTCAATTCTGCCTCTGTGAATGACGCAGGTCCCCAATTTGTGATTTTCTGTGGGAATTTAGGGCCTAAAGACGCACGTACAAAAACACCAAATTAATATCAGTCTAAAAGATTATTTTAAGAATGGATGTTGTTTTATGGTGTAGAAATTCTTCAGGAAAGCATGAAACGACAATGATCGAAAAAAAGGATTGAAAAGACCACATATGGTCACCTGGCTGAATGAGTCGTATGAGCCCTTCATGTTGGGTCAACTTGTCCTTCCAGGTCTTTGTATTATTGGCTGCATCTTCAAGTTTCTTTATCACCTCCTGTTGAGGTAAACAAAGAAAGGAGTTTACCACAAAAATGTGGCTGCATTACACAATTCTCTCACTGGGTGGCAGTCTACACAGACTCATTAAACACTATCCTGCAGCTTGTATCCGTCTCTTACCTCATATTGCTCCAGTGCACCATGTCTGTCTGATTCAAGCTGCTGCAACTGCTCCATGGCGGCCTGCAGCGCGCTTTCTTTTGCCAACCTTTCTCGTTCCAGCTCCTGCTTCTCCGCTTGTGTCTGAGAAAGGGTCTGCTGTTGATACAGGTGTATCTGCTCCAGCTCTGCACGCTTAGTTACCTCCTCTTCCAACAGCCTGCAGCACACAGATGAACATTTGTCACT
This sequence comes from Triplophysa dalaica, assembly GCF_015846415.1. Lineage (NCBI taxonomy): Eukaryota > Metazoa > Chordata > Actinopteri > Cypriniformes > Nemacheilidae > Triplophysa > Triplophysa dalaica. The sequence goes on from NC_079555.1 coordinate 6,714,954, forward strand.
TTCTTTTTTCCTTTTTTCGTACCTTGCATTAAACAAGGTAAAGAGAGAAAAATAATGCTGTGTGAGGGAGTGGAAATGATGTTGGCTGGCTCAATTCTGTAATGTCATAGGTATTTCTGTTTATGGGATGTTGAGATAACGCTGCTATGAAGTAAAGTGCAAATAAAAAATGAGAACATGTTAAGTAACTTTTAAGTTAGAACATTTTTATGGTGTATAAACCAACATTTAACCTAAAACTGAGTGTATTAAGTCAGCATTTTATACTTTAAAAGGTGCCAAACTGTAAGCCACATGGGAAATAAATGACCTGAAGGAATTCCACACTGGTTATCAGTCCCAATCAGTGTGTCATTGCCTTTTTGGGTAACGATTTTTGGGTAAAGCGATGAGTTGGCGATAGGTCAGCACAAACACAGGAAGAGAGCTGGGTTTATGTGGTGTGAGACAGGGAACAGGAACTGCAGACTTCAACTAAATATCTGACATCCCTGTGTGTTTGTGACATTACTAACACTTCCCACATGAAAAGGAAACAGATAGCAATATGTGGAATGTCTTGATTCTAGGTGTAACATGACATAATCTATTCTGAAGGTTTCCTCATGCCCGTCACGTGATTTGTTAATTTCCCACTTCTGAGCGGATCAGAACACAACTAAGTTCATAGATGTCAATCATTCTGCATCATGGTTGGAAGAGAAAGACATTTTATGTAATCTGTATAAAATGGATGTGGCCACTGTATTACAGACAATGTTTTTTGCACTTTGTGCTATATCCCTGATAACTCTGTGAATCTCTATTCCAGCCTCCCAGGTGCATGTTTTTGTTCTGTTTGAAAATAAGTTTTTGTGCATTGATGTACATAAAAAATCAGTGTTGATTCACAATGGTGATCTTATGTTTTAAAATTGAGCTGTGAAGTCTAATTTCAAAGGTAATGTCCGTTTGACATCATTTAACTTCAAAGATTAATATCGCTGCTGTCCTTCTGAAACCTTGTATCTCCATATGTTGTGAATTCGTTTTTTTGAATCAGTATTATTATTAGTCTCCCTTTCGGTTTGTGATCTTGATAGAAAGGGCTTAAGTTACAGATTGCAGTCTTAAAGGCGCAGTTTGTAAAATTCGCAGCTAGAGGGCGCAAAGTCACAGCAGAAATGTTCAAAACAACAATGCATGAAGGAGCATGGAATGATGGGAACTGTCCTCTTCAACTCCAACACTATTAATCAATCAGATGTGAATGAGAAATCAAGTTAATGGATGATTTAAAGTGACAACTTTTCTATAAATTTTGCTTTTGATACCTTATTTTATTTCAATGTAGATGCATAATTCATAGGTCATTCATTCATACAGGTAATTCATGAAATTAATTTAGTACTATTGAGATATTGCCAGTACTCAACTGAACAAAATATGTGACACTGGCCTAATGGTTATAGGAAATATTACCGCAAAAAAGTTACATACTGCACGTAAAGTACAATATAAATGAATATGTGTTAGTGTACCTGGCTTGAAGTTTTCTGACGGTTTCCTCATCCTGTCTGGCTTGTCTTTCCTCTTCAAGGGCTTCTTCTAGGCTGTTGTACATGGTTTCTAGTTCACGCACACGTTGTAGGTATTGCTCTAACTCGCTTGACTTTTGCGCCACCTGTTCTTCCATTTGCTGGCGAACCTGTAACACGATCACACAAATTAAAGGAAAGTGACTGGGCCCTAGAATTCAATTCAAACCATGCAACCACAAACTATAGCACAATTGACATGAAAAAAATGGATAAGCAGCAAAAGAAACTGATCACAAAAAAATGAATTATATTGTTGAGATGGTGTCACTACACACTCACTAAACATTAATAACTCTGTGTGTACAAACATGTCGACTTGTGAATGGGAATGTGGCAAAAACTTTGTGTGAGAACTATTTTCTGCACATAACTGTTACCGAATGCGTCCCGTTATGCGTAGTACAGAAGAAAGCGGAACTTGTTTTGAAGCGTACTTCCTGTACCGTTACCATTATGTAGATTTAGAAGTCATCTAGATGGCCATGTAACCCAACAGCTAAAATATCCACCCAGCCCTAATCTAAAGCAAACAAGTACCATTTTCTCTTTCTCCATTTCTACACTGTATAGATCCTGCAGCTCGTTCTGGGTCTGCAGACGTCTGCGCTCTTCTTCTGTGGCGTTGGCTGCAGCCTCCTCCAGTTTCTGTCCAACACAAAGTGGATTTGAAAACATTAAATTAATAATTAAAGTTAAACAGTGTTATGTTTTTCAAAGAAGGCGTCATGTGACTTTTGCACACTAGTGCCACCATGATTCAAGTGGTCAATATGGAATGGGATCAGTAAACTGTGTCAAACCCACAAGCATCGGAGGCATCCAGCCAATCAGGGCCTCTTCTCACACTCAACGCAAATAAACCACAGACTCATCCATCACACTGTTTGCAAAAAAGTCACAGCTTGTCTTCCTTCTCTTGTTTTTGATACCACAATAAGAAACAGTCCTGTTGTAAACTGTCACAATACAAATGTGAATTTATACTCCTATTGCTCTTTAAGTGAAGCATAAACGAACCATATTCTCTATTAACACAGCTGACAACATTCTCACCCCTTAATAACTTCTATTTGCTTGTGGTCAGATGACGGCCCCTGTAAATTGCAAGGCCAACATTGCAGGTCAGTGTGAGATCCCAGGTGGCTAAGCTGAGTGACAGGGTAGGTATTGTTTCAGCATGGACTCCTCGAGGTTTAGAATGACCCTCACTAGCTCGCTCTCCAGGCACCTATTGTCCCACTCTGTATTAGAGGACTGGGGGGAGAGGCACTGAAACATCAATGGAGGACTGTTCTCCATTCAGACAACAGTTCAGACACTATCGCTTTAGACAATGGGAACTTGTGAACACTATAAATCAAATTATTATTCTCAGTTAGCGCTGTCTGTACTGTATCGGATTGGTTATTCGGTTTGTTTAACAGAATGTTGTTGTGTGTGCATGTGGGTTATTTACTGATTACCAGATGACAGGGTTTGGCGTTTAATATGGCATATAATGAAAAATCGATCATTATTTTCAGGCCTCTTTTTGTTTCAAACCTGTATGACTTTCTTTTATAACTTAAAACACAAAAGATATTTTGAAAAATGTTGGTAACAGAAAACCGTAAGTCCCCATTGACTTGCACTGGTTTTGTGTCCATACCTTGGTGTCAATAAGTCACTAACGTTTTTTGGTTAACAACATTTTTCTAAATATCTTCTTTTTCATTCTGGAGAAGAATGAAAATCATAGAGGTTTAAAATGACAACAGGGTAGGTAAATGATCACAGAATTTTCATTTTGAAGTTAAACTATTCCTTTAAATACTACAGAAATACACTAGAGAATGTATTTCCTCTGTTAAAGAAGTCTTTCTTAAAATTCCACTTGCTCAACATTTATTATTTGTTAGGTAAGCCATTGTGTTACATCTGAAACAGTAATGCTTATTTTACAGATTGAAATCCACTGACTGATCATAAAACTCAGTCATCTTAAATCTGACTAAACCCTAATTTAACAATATTGAAACAGTCAACCGGAAAAGATTATCAGGATAACGAGAAATGTGAGAAAGAGAGGTTAAGAGGGGTTACACAAGATGCCAACAGTCCTCAAAACACCCAACCCCCTACATCAGAACCTGCAATACCTCTTTACCCATTCCAGGGTGTGAACAACACACTTCAGCTAATCTGATTTCAACATTCTGTACTGGCCATTTGAATAAAGCCACTTTCTTCAAAGGTCATGAATAAAGGGGGGAGGGTGGTACTTGGAAGCAAAGCTGGTAGTTTCAGTGAAACCTAAATTAATGTATCATAGACCTTACAAGGAACCTCCATGGATTCCTGGAGAAACTTATTCATGAATGGTGTGTGGCAACCGGTTCTGGTTTCACTTATGTTAATCTCTGTGCATGTTTGTAGCTTTTGAAGTTTGATGTTGGTTAAACACATTTCATTACATACCTGATAAATGAATAATACAATGCCCGCCACTATTATTGCCACCCTTGCTAAATATGATCAAAGAAGGCTCTAAAAATAAATCTTAATTGTTTCCCCTTTCAATCTTTTTTTATTTAAAAAAAATCGACAATATTCCAACATTTCATAAAATTAGAACAATTTGAAGTTGGGGGAATATAACATTATGAAAAAAAAACTCTTATAGACGCTGGTCACAATTTTTGGCATCCTTAGAAATTCTTCGGGAGCAAAATATCTCCCAAGTCTATTCCCATTGATATTTACATTTTCTTAGCACATCAAGGTGACTAGAAACATGATGTTGTCCAGTAATGACTTCTTGTTGCACAGGAGAATAAATATTAGTTACACAAAGCCCAACCCCCTTAATAATTTATCACAGTGGATAAAACAAAGAATATGGTTATGATGTGCAATATAGTTCTGTTGAGTGACTCAAAATGGTTTTAAGGAAATAGTAAAAAAAAAAAAACTTCGAATTTCCAACTTCAGGGCAATGATCAAGAAGTTTAAATGGACTGGAGATGTTGAAAATCTGGACCTCCATCACCACAAGGTGTTTGGGACAGTGTTCAAAAAACAAATCTTCTGCTCTCATGCAAAAACAAACTCCACCATATTAATCTGGCATACTGGAACTTCAAACAAGACTGGGTTCTATGGCCATATGAGTTTTTCTGGAAACAATTAAACGAGATAGGTTTGGTGAACACCGAGATGAAAAAATACCCCATGTCCACAGTTAAATGCCATAAAATACCAGAGTTCCTGGACGTCTTGTTCAGATACATGGCATCATGTTTTGTATCAAATACCAACAAATAAAAAATTCAAACCTGACTAGAAATATTATAATGGTTCGTGGTTAGATGAATGCAAAATCAAGATCCGGCCATCCCAGTTCCCAGATCTGAACACTATAGAAAATGAGTGGGATAAACTTAAGATAGGAGAGCACCAATTTTGAAGGATTTTAAGAGATTCTGTATGAAGGAAGAGACTCAGATGATTTACCATATATTATCAAACCTCGTCAGACATAAAAGAAAAGACTTCGAATTCAAAGTTCTGAATACAAGGGTGCCAATAATTGTGACCACGTTGTATTATAGAAAAACATTTTTTATAAAAAGAAAAAAATTCCCCACTTCAAATTGTTTTACTTAAATGAAATGTTGGAGTATTGTAGATTATTGAATAAAAGATCACAAGGGGAAACCATGCAAAAAAAAATTACAGCCATCTTTGCTCGTTTTTTTTCTAAGGGTGCCAATAATAGTGGAGGGCACTGTATATTAAGACATATAAGTGATAGAACTGGATTCTTTCAGTAAATAAAAGGACAGATAAAGACATTTGTTTATCTGAGTGTGAAACACAGTGGGAGTGGAACATCACAGACCTTTCTCAAGGCCTCCAGCTCTCTCTGTTTGTTCTCATTGGCTGTCTGCAGCTCTCTCATTCTCAGTTCAAGCTCTTCCTGCTCGACCTGTTGCTTCTCCCGCATCTCTCTCCGTTTCAGCCGTGACTCGTGGTGTGGAGCTGGACGGCTGACCCTCAGCAGCGTGATACATGTCTGAATAGCTGAATGGGATAAAAATGATAAACTTCTATAAAAATAGGTTTGGGTTAATAACATAACAAAAATTAGTAGCAGTTAAACATTTGGACACATCTACTCATTATGTATTGTCACAGTTTTAGAGTAAAAGTCAATTATGAAAGGATTTAACCTATTTAAAAATAATTTACTCACCTTCGAGTTGTTGCAAGTTTGTATACATTTCTTAGTCCTGTTGAACACAGAGAAAGATTTTTGGAAGGATGCTTGTAACCAAACAGTTCTTGGATCCCATTGACTACCATAGTAGAAAAAAACACTTTATTATTTTTTATTCTGTTAAATACAAAAGAAGATATTTTGAAGAATGTATGAAAGTAAACAATTATGGCTCACTTTTGTCAACCGTTTTAATTTTTATTTCTATGGTACTCAATGGGGTCCAAGAACTGTTTGGTTACAGGCATTGATCCAAATATATTTCTCTGTGTTCAACCAAACAAATAAATGTATACAGGTTTGGAAGAGAGTGAGTAAATTATAACAGAATTTTCATTTCTGTGTGAACTATTCCTTTAACTTATATTTTTATATTTTTTAGCTTCTTTTCCTTCTCTATCCAGTACAACTTATTTATTAAAAAATCTTTTCAACCTTTTTGTGGTATTATTTAAACTTTTTTGTAAGAAATTCACATTAAAACAATATATACTGAAGCATTATATCATAAACCTTTAGGTCTAAAGGTCTGAAAGCTCACGACAACCAACATTCATTCAAGTGTATTCCTATGGTTGTGTTTTTTGGCAGTTAGAAACTGCATCAGAATGAATAATGTGAATTAGTCACAACCCACCTTGAATCCACTCCTGTTTTTTCTTCTTATCTGAGGCGCTGATCTCAAAGCTTTTGTCCAAGCACTTGACGTAGAAAAGGCACTTTTTCCCTTCCTTATCTGGTAAAGACTGCAGAAGAATGTGTGAGGTCATCAGAAAAGAAAACATGTAACAAGACTTTTAATAATGATACTACTAATGAAACCAATAATGATCTTACCTCTACACAACAGTTTCCATCTAGCAGAATATCGCCCTTTTTCTCTGTAAGATCTTCGCTAGCATAATATGAAATTCGGTTGGGCTTCAAGAGGAACCATCGTTCTGTCCAGTTCTTCCTTTTGTGACCCTTCTTCATCATGTAGCCCTGTAACAGGTGACAGGAACACATGTTGACTCATACATTCAGAAAGCACCGCTGATGGCCCCAGCAAACAGAAGCAGTTCTCAAATGATCTATGAGTCATTCTGTGTCAGACATACACAAGCAGTTTAAAATCTTTGGATACTCCATGCTGACTCAAGTTTTTTTTTGTTTTAAAGGAGTAAGCTGCATGAGCCTGTTTGGGTTAAATGCACATTTCACAACATGAGAGTATTGCATCCTATCCATGTATTGGTTTCCTACGACTAGTTAATCTGTATATCTGTTCCTGTCTTTGTTTACACAGCTGGCCTTGGCACCAATCTCTCTTTCTCTCATTCACAGTCAAAGCAGAAAACCACAGCAATGCCAGTGTGTTTTACTTATTCTGCTGTCGGATCCCAAAAATCCACAGATACATGGAAGAGTAGGTTATATCACTGGTGACACATCTGTACGTCATTGAATTCCAAGGTTATATTGCATATAAAAGCCAAACTGAATCCATTGTTAATACGATATTAACATTCCAGGTTTGAACATACCGTGGCTGAGCATGAAGACTGATATCGTAACAGGTTTGGCAACACTGAGACACTACTTATGTCACACTTGATTTTTATCATTCATTCAAGGACGAGTATAAACACAGTACACAGTATTATTATTTCAGAGTCTTACTACTTTTACCTGTTTGAGCATATCCAGAATAAGTTCCTGGAAAACTTCAGTGATGCCCATGGAGAGGGTCTGGCGGTCCATGCCTTTACTAAAGTGACCCTTTCCCACCAGTTCGATCATTTCCCACACGCTCAGACACTGCTGTCTGGTGATCAGCTGCATCTTATATTCTTCAAACTTTTCCTCAATCCAGCTGCCACCCATTGCTTCTGTAAGCTTACGAAGAAAGTATTCTATCTAAAGGAGAGGACATTAACATTAATATGTCACACTCATATGTCATAAGCACGTGTTGTAAAGAGGGGGGAAAAAACATGTTGTTCATGAGAATACCATAAAAGAATACCACAGTTTAAAAGCAGATCCTAGTTTTATCAACACAGAGCAATCTGGGAACTTCCCTTTAAGATACCGATCACGTACAGAACCAAAAATAATGACAGGCCTTTGGGTGTTAAATAGAAGTTTCAAAAAAAGAAAAATATTTATTATTTACCATGTCAAAGGAAATTAGAAATAGGAAATGAAACATCAAAAACATTTGAGGAAGGTTATTGCCTTTTATTATACAGAAAAATATTGTTGTATGTTAAAGGTACAGTTTGTAAGAATTTTCCAGTAAAATATCCAAAAACCACTAGGCCAATGTTTTTCAGCTGAGTACTTACAATCTCTCAAATGTTTTTAACTGCTATTAAATCCTGAGAAAACCGCCATTCTAAACGGTGAACCGAGGCAGTTTAGTCGCCCGTCAATGGCGTCATATCCGCTTCACCCTTTGTTACCGCTTTTACTGACGTAGCAACAGCGTGACACTGTCGTAGACAGATGCGGAAGTAGTTTGTACCGTTGGTCGGTATAGCATTATTGCAAATGATGTGGGTACGTTCAAAATAACTTTTACTATGATTGATTTGAACACTTAAAACAGCGCTGTGTTATCCCACCATTGAATTGGACAATAACTGTAACATCCATGACTAACATTTTAGTTTTAAACCTTACATTACTCCGGTCTAATTCATTATAATGAAATAAAATGGTTTCATCAAACGCAACATTTATAAAACTTTATAACTTTACCTCTTCCGCTAACATGATTTCTCGTTCCCGTCTAATTGATGTATCAGAGGTACCATCAGCGGTGGAGTTGAAGACAACATATCCCCTTATTCCACGCTTCTACACAGCGTCATCATGCTACATGATTGTTGTTTTGATCGTGCGCCCTCTAGCGGCGATTTTTACAAACTGTACCTTTAAATATTTACATTTATGCATTTGGCAGACGCTTTACATTGATGCTTTAAGCGACTTACATTGCATTATCCTATACATTTATATTTAGGCATATGCAATCACCTGGGATCGAACCCACAACCTTGCGATGTTAACGCAATGCTCATACCAATGAGCTACAGGAAAGCTGTGAATAATGTATATCTATTGGTTCAATAACAATTTTGTCAATTTCTATAATGAATCAACAAAATCTGACTTCCAGTATCTCTGGAGCTACAAACGCTATCCAAAAAACATACGTGACTGAACTGCTCACTGTAACTTTCAGAAATGTCCAACTAGCTGCTAGGTGTCTTAGTTTGTGCAAGAAGCTTCAGAATTAGCATAGTGTAACATGCTACAGCCTTGACCCTTTCATGCATATAGGCTATACAGTGAACAGCGTACAAGGACTCTTCCAATCTTTCTCTGTGTTCATCAAACAAAGAAATGTTTAAAGATTTAGAAAAACCACTCGAGGTGAGTAAATGATGACATATTCATTATTTGGTTATACTGTCCCTTTAAGTGAACATCTTATAATTTATTTGAAAATATTGTGTTACAAGTCAAATCTTGTTTTACAATCCCTCAGAGCAATAAAAGACACTAGAACTAGAGCTGTTAACGTTAACGCGTTAACCCATGCAATCATTTTTTTCAGATTAAGGCATTTGAAATATTTCACGTAACGCAGCATCCGTTTGTTGTGTCATCCTTTGTCTAAATTACATTATATAATCACGCTCTTATTTATGTACAGGCTTTTAATCCACATATGCACGTTTTTAAACAGTTTGTTTTTGTTCAGCTTCTAGCTGTTGGACGCAGCAAAACGCGTTTTCTGGTGTACACAGTCACAGGCTAAAGGCTTCGTCTGTAAATCTCTGTCAGACAGGGCAACAGTATTAAGTTCTCTTTCGTGCTTAAATGAATAAAACCAAATAAGACTATGGCAGAAAGCCCGTTTTGTTTAGCATCTTCGTAAGCACAGACTTCAACGTATTAAATAAAATCTTAAATGAATGCAAAGAGTTGTTAAGATTGGAAAGACGTCGAATCTGCGTAGATCGGCAGCTCTTAAATGGGCTGCATTCTTAAACCTGCTGCTGTGAATCCTGTCACTAATGTTTATAAAATACCAAAAGAAATTCAATGTGTTTTGTAGCTTTAATGAGAATTCTTCTGTATTTAATTTACAATTTAGCATTAAAGACTATTTGTTTTTGAGAACATCTATTCAATTTGTGTATATTTACTACTCGTTAGACATGATAGCTCTCAGTTTTACTTTCGAATGGCTTTAATTAATGTTAAAATAAACTAAAAGTGATCAATATAATAGAGACATCAGTGACACAGTACTAATATCAGAATGTTGGCTTTCATTCATAAAATGGAGCTGTTAAAGAAAATTTTTAGATGTTTTAATCATTTGAAGATTAAATGTGAAATTATTAGATTGCAAATTATATTTTAAAACATTAACATTTATCACAGAAAAATGTGTGATAATCAAAAAAAAAAAATGTAATCGATTGACAGCACTAAAACACACAAACAAAAATCCTGACCTAGCTTTTCACAAATGTATGCATGAGCTGGAGACAAAATTCTTCCCACCTCTTCCGTGACCATGACCAAAGGATATTTTTCTTCAGAGAGGAAGTTAAAAATGCACCAGATCTTGAATGCATCATCATCTGAGATAAGCAGGTGGTTTCTGTTGAGGTTTTTTCTGGCACAGAGAGTCCAGCACATCTTGTTAAAGTCCATTCGGTCAAAATTGTCCTGCACCTGCAAGAAAAATGTCACCGTCATCAATAAATAATACTAGAAGAAAGATCACTGAAACAACAGAATCTGGATTACAGAACACAGCATTCCAAATGTTGTTTACAAGAGCAGAAAAGGCCGAAACCTATTCAAGGCACACACAAAACTACAAATAAGGCATTTTTCCCGCAGTACTCAACTAGAGTTCCCATGGATACCTTTAGGAGCATTCTGGGCACAATTTAGCATCCATTGCTCATCGGACTAGTACTAAACATTCTGATGGGAAACTGCAAAGCTGAAGGCAAACCTAATCTGTAAAACATTAACCAATCCTGGTTAAATACGATGACTAAGTAAGCACATTTCAGTTAGCTATTTATAAGGAACATTTTAAATGATAAAGCACTGAAGGTTTGTCGGTCTGCCGTAAACAAAGGAAGATCCAAATACGTACAAAGGCAAATCACTCCCTAAACAAAACTCTATTTGTTCTCTGCCATTTATTGCAGTAATTGCTTTATATGAACACATTGACCTTATATAATAAATGCGGTTGTTAGCAAATTATCGAACGCTATTAAGATTCACACGTTACAAACTCATTAAAACCAAACCACAAGAAACTGAGCAGCACAGCCCTCTGTCTGAATGTTTGAAACAAAATGACAACTCCCATGCAACTGTAATTCAGCGACGCAAGCATGTAAAAGAGTCTCGACCACAGTGGTGTAAGCATGTTTGTTTTGAAACGGCAGTTTCACAAGTATGTGTGGCAGATAGTATCTCTCACTCATGCCCTCTCATCGTGCCCAGGCTTTCTCCTGGAGACTCACAATAGGGGCCTTGTGGAGACCTGAGTGACCAGTAGAGCCTCTGTTCTACACCAGATGAAGCTGTTCATTTGTGTTCAATGGTGCTCGGGCTCCGTCACATTCATAAATAGACTTTATAACGCCTCTGAATAACTGCTTTATAGTTCCTGTGACTGCGAGGACGCTAAAGGCTTGTGTTATAGGGTAGGAAAGATTTGGCAAGAGCTAGCTAGACTGTGTTGATTCTGACTGCTTGTTTATACTGCAATCAGTTGTTTGTGTGATATTGTGTATTATGTTTTATATTCCAAATTCACAGGCTGCATTAAGATGTATTTACACATTTGCATACATATCAGATAAATGTTTCAAATATAAAGTTATGAAAATTGAATAAATCAAGTTGAGTGAAAATCACTTATGCATAGTGGTCGAATTGTAAAAACATTATAAGGGGGATGGTGTGGTCAAACATTTGAAGATTTACAGACGATTTGCATTATAAAACTTTTATTAAAGTTATTAAAATTTAATTATAAGTAGGATGGTAGGTGGATATAGAGAGGGGAGGCTTTTTTTTTTTAAACAAGGGGGGTGCCATTCCCTCGGACCCTGAGCCCTGTTTATGTGTGAAATTGAATTATAACATATTATCTATCATGACAACAAAGTTTTAAACTTTTTTAGTTCTGCATTTTATTTACATACAACAAATGCTGCATCAGTTTTGCATTTGACATTATGGGTTGAGTTCGGTCAAAACAGCATAATCTATAATGGATATTATGCAGTATTACACAGAATTCTAAGCAAGTATAGCTTGATCTCTGCTATGTAAATATGCCTTCAATAAAGAATTTGTTTACATGGTAAAATATATTTTATTATGTATAAAGGTTTGGCTAATTTCACAATATTCCACTTATTAAACAACCATTAAAAAATGGTCAGATAATGTTTTTGAGTTTAAATTATTTTATTGTGTAAGAAAAGTAGACCACAGAGTGATACGAGAGATGTGTTTATAGCACAGCTATGTAGGAGAATAGTTGCCTCCGACAATAGTCAATCATCTTATGCAGTTTAGTAGTCAGATTGTGACCAATCAAAATCAAGTATTCAATATATATATATATATATATAATACATATAATATAAAGATATACCATAGCATTGCAGCAAAAACTAATTATGAGGGTAAATCCAGACATTTTTATAAAGGGGCATACATGTTGTTGTTCCAAATCAATAAATACAGAGAAAGGTATTTGGAAGAATGCTTGTTAGTACCAAACAGTACTTAGCCACCACTGACTACCATGGTAGAAGAAATTCCATTAGTAGTCAAAAGTGAACCAGAATAGTTTGCTTACCCACATTCTTCAAAATATCTTCTCTTAAAAGAAATGTATAAAGCCATTTTTCCTATTATGGTAGTCAATGGTGGCCAAGAACTGTTTGGTTATTAGCATTTGTCCGAACATCTTTCTCTGTGTATTAGAACAAAGAAATGTACACAGATTAAAAACAAAATGAGGGTGAGTAAATGAATAGAGAATTTCATTTTCGAGTGAACTGTTCCTTTAAGATTACCCTATGATTACTAGGCCTATATGTTATTCGAACACGAATAAACTGAAGCTGCTAAACAGTCTGCAACATCAGTGTAGAGCATAACCACAACACATGTTTGGAAGAAGTGGGTCACACAGCACAAGCCAGTTTTGATACTGTCACTCTATTTTTGGTGTTGTGCTTTGTTCCTCATTTTACATACTTTAGAACAATGCATTCCTGGAATCAAAATAACTGAGAGGGTGAGCAAGATTTAGGCGCATAATGTACACCCCAGAATCACACCATATAATCTGTCTTTCATTCATTCATTCTTAGAAGCTCAAATTTATGAGACACAGAGTGGCTGGATGTGACTTGCTAATTCACAAGCACAAGCACACAATAAAGACAATTTATTAATTGAGTTTTGTCAGGACAGTGCAATAAAGTCTGTTGTTTCCAGACTGCCTCCGACAATACTCGTTAAATATGGGTGTGTGCATAGTTTTTCCACACCCATACTGACGTACCCAAGTAAACCACTGGAACTTGTTTTCTCCTGCTGACCAGAAGTTAAAAAACTTGGCTGGGAGTCAGAATCGAGTGTAGGGAAAGGGGAAAGGCGGGTCTCTTCGCAGGGTGGAGTGCATGTTCGGTCACTCACACAACCATACAAATGTGGACTGCATGTTCGGTCAGTCACACAACCATACAAACGTACAAAATGTGATGTAGTGGGTAGTAATGTAAATCTTTTTTTAAAAAGTATTAGGCAATGCTCAGGCACATGTTAAGTAGGCTAAAGGTATAGAATAGAATATGTCTTTCCATTTTAGTAATGTTAAGTATCACAGAGTAAAAATGCCAGCAATTCAAGCTACAATTTATATATTTTTCCAAAACACCACCAATAGTTGCAGTGGTTTGTGGTACATTACGAAACCCGTTTCTTCCCTCCTCGATTTCCTTTTGCACAAGAAAATGAGAAATCACAAAGAAAGCATTCTTCTTTGCTTTCAACATCGCTTGTCTTTAAAAACGGAACACTCGCGAATTCACATGCTTACGCTTTTCGTACCTTTATCTTACACGAATCTTAGATAAATGCTTCAGTTCAAATACAAAATAATGACTGCAATGACCTTTAAATATTTAAAGAATGAACTGCTAAAAACAACGTTCGGCATTTCAAATGAATGGCTTTCTCACAATATAAAACCACAGTCTCAAACAATGGTGTGTAGACTTTATGAAGAAGTATGGAATTGATAAACACAGCATCATACAAAGACCAAATAAAGGTCTACCTGTAGGAAATCTGAATTTCTCCCAATATCATTGTTAACACAGCGCTGACCCACAACCCTGTGCCATATGAAAGCCATGTTTGGACAAAGATGCTCACCTTATCCAGAATGAATCTGTTCAGGTAGGGCATGTATCCCTGATTGGAAACCGGACCTTCATCATCATCTCTAAAGTGTTCCTCTAGTGCTACAGGATCATGAGGGATCTTCATCACTGTGCAGAGGTTATGGGAAAGTACCTAAAATATACCAAAAGAAGATAGTGAAGGACAGTATTAAATCAAAGCTTGCACGTTATGGCGAAAGTCATTTTAGATGTATGTTCTAAAGATAACATCTAGACGTTCCCATCTTATCTGTCGTGTGTGTTTAACTCAAGTTGCTTTCTTGGTTTTGTTTTGGTGCTTTGACGCAACGCAAATTATAAAAAGTGCGTCAAAAATATATTTGAATGAAAGTTTTTCTCACCTGTTCTTTGTCATTAATTATCAATTTTGTAGGAAGAAACCTTGGCACACAATGGATAAATATCTCCACTGGATTAATGTATAGAGAGGTCTTTAACAAAGTCAACGTTAGGGAACCTTTTGAACCCTTCGGGAAATCATTTAATAGCCTACTAAGAAAGCTTAAAACAAAGAGAGTAAATATTTTGCAGGTTGCAGTTACATAACAAATAACTCGCCCGTAACACACAACTCAAAAAAGTAAGGTCACTTAAGGGATGAGACTTGTAATTTCCTCGTCTTAACATTACAACCAAATTCAGTCCTGATTTATTGAAACGACTCGCTCATCCCCGTGCGCACATTTATAAGAAAACGTTAATTTAACAGCAAGAACAAACCTTTAACTGTGACTTAGACACTTTCCCACTTTTATCCACATCCAATGCTGTAAAAGCATGCCAAATTGCCTTAAGGAGTTCGTCTCTGAGTCCCATATTTACAGCTAGCGGATTGCCGACTGTCGACGCGCTTGATGTGCACTATTTTCTCATGAAGTTTTACAATAGAACGGTCACGTGACCTCAGACCTACAGTGCGCTCTTCGAGCACCACTTAGCGACGAGCGGGTGCTTCGTGACACCCTACTGAAGGACTACCCAGGAAAGTATGACATCATACAAAGTTGCAAGCACAAGTTTCCTGTAATGAATGAGACGTGTCAAATTAAGGTGAAAAGTTTATTAAAAGAACATATTTACAGACAAAATGAAGGTTTCGTGGATTAACGGGACCAGAATCTGACAGTACCTTTGCTAATCGAGAAGTAACAAGTCAAATTTATACATTATTAACTAAAGACATCAAATGAAGAGGATAAGGATTGTTTAATGCTACAAAGAGGGTTGGAGATATGACATGTACATAGAAACCATCTTCCAGTTCACATGCATTTGTAACATAGTGAAATTAAATAACTGTCAAGGTGATAAGAAGCAAGAAAAGAGAGGCTGTAATTAGAAAGTGACATAAAATATAGCTTGTTTAGACGGAAGAAAATGATTTTGGGCATTTAAAAAAGGCAAAAATCTTCCAACCCTAACTGGATACAGACGAACATTAATAGCAGCAGGCTTCCTGTGGCAAGCTTGACATTGCCTCCAAAGTGCTCATTTTAATGGCAATCTAACTCAGGCCCCAACATCCACAGACCAACAGGCATTTCACAGGCAGTAAGGTGCACAAATCTTTGATCTGGTACATTCACATATCAGGGCTGCATCTGGGACACATACCTCCCATTTGGTAAAGCCTGCATCTTCAGAAGCAAGTGCAGGGAGACCATGTTGACCCTTTCCAACGGAAACTAAAGCATAGATTAGGAAGTTGGAACTATGTTCAAAATGCGTCAATCATAAGGCAAATGTCTCTACATTTTGAAAGGGCAAACCTAATTGGTAAGGCAAATCTGCATTATGTACACGGAGGCAAATTTATTGCCAATACAAACTAATGCAATCTTCAGTTCACCCCATGGTACTTGTACCAACAGTATAAGCACTATAAGTCACAGGACAAACTTGGTTATCCTTTCTGGTCAGGCATGCATATCTGAGTTCATTTAGTAAATGGTGAGGCTAAGGGAGCGGTTCATCTTTTTTCCGATGAGCCGAGACGTCCTGGAGCTGGATTGCACTGTAGAACGTGTAAGAACTCTGTCTGTAGTCAGAACCCTCTCCTCTGCTGCAACCTTTGCCATCTGAGCTTTCTTTAGCTCCCTAAAAAAAAAAAGATTGATTAATTCAAGACACGCACAAAATAACTTATCAGTTCCTAAGCAATTGTTTTTAAGGATAGCATTTGGATTTTTTTAAGCAATTACAAAAAAATAACAGCCGACATGAACACATATACTGTATTTAATAGCAAATATTTTTGAGTGCTGTAAACATCCTTGGCTTAGATCAAGTGCTTTGTCCACAACATTACATAAAACCACTTACTTTTGCAGAAGTGCATTCTTGAACCTCTCAGCGTTTAGCTCAACACGCAGCTGGTCGGCACACATTCTGGAAGCAGTCAGCAGAACAGGATGCCTCACAAGGTCAGAGGTTGAGGGTCGTCGAGTTGGATCAGGATGGATCATAAGCTGTAAGGAAGATACAATTTAATCATCAATTCAAGCAAGAACTAAAATAAATCATTTTATAAAATTCACTTTACAAATTATTTTGTTAACAGAGCAATAAAGACTTAGGAACTTACCTTTAACAAGCTTAGAAATTCTTGAGAGAGTACTTGTGGGATATGGGGCAGGATACCTTGTCGGATTTTGTGCCACTTTTCCCCATTAGAGGGAAGGGGCTCTGATCCAGAGGCACTGATCACTGTCAGGGCTAGAGCAAATATATCTGCTTTTTTCAGGTTACTGTAGTCCTGTGAGAAGGAGCAGTCAAATTAGCAAATAGCACAAAAACACCATCATCTACTCGGAATGAGAAAAATAAAATGGTGTTTACCTCCTGAAGCACTTCATTTGCCAGGTATCTACTGTCACCTTCTTCAACTTGGGGATTGGTAACTCTCGTAACATGACCTAGGTCACCTAAAAAACAAACAAACAAAAAAAGGAATATTTAAAACCTTGTCCCTTTAATGATAACCTGCATAATAAAGGCAGAGTATACAGATTCCATATTTTACCTATTTTGTACACCACACTTGTGGTGGGTCCATCTTCTTCATCTTCAAGTTCCTCTAAACTGGCAGCAGGTTTGCGTGAAATGAATATATTGCCTGAAAGAAATTGCCAAACCATTTAAAACAACCTTTACAGGAAGAGTTGATTAATACTAATTAATACTAAATTAATTTACATTTTAAAAGGCTGTAACAAGTAAATACGTACTTGGCTTGATATCCATGTGAACAAGTGCTGTTGAGTGAATGTACTTAAGTCCACGAGAGACTTGAAGCAGCAGATCCTTCAGCTCAAGCTCGGACAGGAAGTGCATGCGTCTATTGTTCTCGGCGATGACGTCAGACAGGGTTCCACCATTACAGTACTCATTCTGAATCAGCATGTGGTCATCTTCTGCCCAAGCAGAATAATACCTCACGACGTGGGGGTGCTGTCCAAGAACTGCGTGTGCGTATACCTCACGAAGTGCATTCTGCCTGTCAGGGGACAATTCATAAGTAAAGGTTAGTCAGAACTCTCATTTAGTTAGTGACATCAAAATACACAAGATACATAAAAGGTCCAAGTTTCACTTACTCATCCACAGAGCCTGCCAGCGGCTTTTTGGAACGTTTGATTGCGTAAATACAGCCGTCCAACCTCTTGACACATTTGAAAACAGACCCAAACTCTCCAGAGCCAATCTTCTCCAGCTCATGGAACTCGGACGCATATCTGGACATCATGTTATTCTCCATCATCGTGATCCTCTGTTGGGAATTATCAGATATGTTTTATTAGAGAATAAAATATTACTTTTTATATTTCTTACTAAAATTCTACATATTAAAATAAATAGTTTAACTAAAAACTATAAATGTATTAAACGTTACCTTTGATGGCGGAATGAGCTCGTCCTCAATCTCTGCATCACTTGCTTCCATGTCCTCACCACAAGAACTAAAAAAAGGCAAAGACGCTTATTAGAGAGGATGCAAACCGAATAATAAGCACTAGGGGGCAGTAAAGAGGTCTGACGAAGCACATGGCGTACAGAGTGTGGTAACACGAGGTTTTTGGTTCATCGCCAACTTTATGTCTAGGTGCAGATTAAGTAAACGTATTTAACGAATAGTCCTGCAATCTGTACCATACCTGTCGTACCTAGGTCTTACGTTTCAATGTTATTAAGCTCTTATTTAAGCAGACAGGACGTTTTTTATGATGTTAACTTGTTATTAAAACAGGAAAAAATGATTTGACATTTGGTGAACTAAATATCTATAATGCACAAACATACTCATTCCAGTGTGATCGTTTCCTGTTGTTTCTTTGTAGTGTTGATGACTGCATGAGGATGGAGTCCGGGGTGAAGGGGTTGATGTTTACTTGAGGTGTCTGGTTTCGTCTACTGTCCAGACAGGCTTTACTGGTGGAATCCACATTCTTGAACAGGGCGACTCTCCGGTTTGTGGATGCCATCGTCCTGGCTTTGGACAATAAGCTCTGTATATTTGGGGAGATCATGCATACGATCAGATAACGTGAAAAACAAAACAGAATATGATAATTGTAATTCTTATCGCAAGGACCAAGGGCGGTTTTAATAAACTCGAATTTCAGTAAAAACATTAAAAACAGATGACACATTTTTACATTACATGCGTTTTAATAGAGTTGCTTATGTCAATAGACTGATTCATCGGTGTTGTTACGCAACCTGTTACAGTAAGTTCAATATATGTGGGTCACGAGGTGAAGTCATCAACCTGTGAGAGAGGCGAGGCTGCCTTTTAAGATTTTCATTATTTACTTTCAAATATCTGACGACTACGTGGTAAAGAAAACAGTTAGGAAAAGTATAACGTTTATTATATTTTAAACCTAAAAACGTGCTCTCCATTATAACATGTTTGCCATATCTGTGTATGCACAAGTACAAATGAGAAATAACTTTATGGTCGATTGTGCTAAAGTTATCAGAATTACTACAAACCTTTGGGGTATGAGGGGTATCAAACAGCCGGAGTTTTCGGAAAGTTTTGTGGGGTGGTGTATCAGGACAATCCGGGACGGGGGAGCTCGATCCGTCCATGTCATCGTGAATATATCCTCTCTCGGGTGAACTGTCGTAGGACTGGGGCCCTTTACGAGGCGATGGGGAGCCTCTCATGAAAAAAGTTGGTTTTAAGCGAGATGGTGAGCCGAATCCCTCTTCGTCCCATAACTCGTCGTCTTCTCCGGTTCGGCTAAGAGGGCTGCTGCCCAGGTCCTCCGGTCTCTTTTCTACGCTGCTGCGCCGCACGGAGACGGGAGAATCTAGCTCCGTAAAGCCCGATTCGGCTCCGGTGCTGTTGTTCGCGTCTTCAATGCTGTCCTCTTCGCCATCGCTAGCGGTAAACTGTAGCTTTTGTCGAACGGGTTTAAGATTGGGAGACTTGCCTTGCCTCCGTACGCTGAAACTCATCTTGCCAGCAAAAAGTTCCGTAAAAGTAGGATAAAATGTACACAAAGTTGTGTAACAACGAAAAATCAGCCCAAAAGGCTGGCAGATCAGTCAGATACTGTATTTTAGATAAACATATCTAATATCGATCGTGCAGTTCAAACAGAGCGCTGATGAACGGTCCAGAAAATCAAGGGATTTCCAATTATTCCAAGTGGGAAACGTCCTGATAATTGTTACCGAAGCAAAATCTCCTCTATAAATGTAAACCTGGTGTCTGATATCCCTGACAAGTCCGCACAAGTTAAGTTTAAACTTTTGCAGACTCTAAAACTACAGACGCTGATAACGAAGTTAGACGTGAAACAGCTTCCACGGCGACGTTGTAAGTATCGATGAAGAAAATGGCTGCTCCAAAAACTCCCCTCTAGTATCTCAGAAATAAACAAAAAAACAAGCTTTACAGTTGTTTAAACTGTCATGTATCACTCCGACGCGAAGGATAAACCTCTCAAAACATGTCAAAGCACATAAAATAGTGTCGTTCAAGACAATAATGTTTACAAAAGTAGTTTGAATGACGAGCTACTCCTCCCACCAACAAGCGTGGTCTAAGTCTTCCCGCGACCGTTGGTCATGTGACGTGTCTCGTACCAATGAGCGCAGAATTTCAAAGTTTAAAAGAAAGGCGGTCCACTGTGTGTTACGTCACAAGCTCCTCCTCCAAAACTGGTGACTGACTGTGACTTCAATTTGGCGCGAATTTCTTTCTTTCATCTATGTAATCCCATCGTATCATCCTTTGAGTTGATCACAGGCCGGATTACTGAAATGGGCGTCGGAATGGCACATTGTTATTCGTTTTTGGTGACGGAGTTACACGTTAAATTAAGTAAATCTGATGAGATTTAACATGTAATGGCTGTTTTGACGAAAAGCGTGGGTTGGTGGTGTAAATGAGCCACATGGTTTTGTTTATAGTCTTCTCCAATAGAAATGGATGACAGGTAACGTTAATCAGTTACCAATACCTATTACTTAAACAAGCCCGTTAGTTTCACTAATGATATTTGCATCACAATATTAATTGTATTTACTCAAATACATCGTAAAACTGTAAATGTTAAATTAGTTGAAAACAACAGTGATGTCTTATTTTTCCTACCGACTGTAACTATAATCACATGATTTCAAAGTAGAACAACTACTCAAAATCATCAGAACAACTAATTCAACATAAAAATACAACACAAACACAAAATTTCTTTTTCTAATTATAATTCTGTTCATTTTATCGGCAGATTGCAAAAAATAGCTTAATCAAATATATACAGAAAAAAACTCTAGTCTTAAAACAGTTATGTACATATACACACAAAAATATGTTCAATTTTTTTTAACAATCATGATGTCAGCATTTAAAAAAACTATGATGCTTGACAGGTTTTTAATACTCACATACACACACACACTCAGACACAACCTTGAGGAGTTTAGTTCACTGTGGCAATAAATTACAAAACTAATCTTCCATTCCAGGTGTTTCTCCTTGCTGTATTCTTGATGCTATTCTGATGGCTTCTTCAAGGGAGGGTTGATCACTCAGCTATGAAAGGGGAAATGTTTATTCATTGGAGGTCAAATTTAAGACAACTTCACCAACGACAATACTTTGTCCACACTTGAAATACATTAGTTAAACATTTCCATTGAACATGTTCCCCAGCATGCAATCTTCACCACCCACCCTCCAAGTACAGGGTCACTCTCCCCCACAACGACTCACTTCTGCTTTTTTGACAACGACGGCTCATTAATCAGAATCGATGGGCAAGCCAAAGATAAACACATAGTTGATTGGACTAGAGTTGCTCAATTTGTTCTCCATTAGTGAAGGAAAACAATTCTACAGTTGTTCATCAACTATTGGATCTGTTAAATACATCAATTGCTCAAATCTATAACTAAAAGGTGCTTGATAAAATTAATAAAATGTATTTGGTTTAAAAGATAAAGCATACAACAATCGCCATTGATATAAGGTATGCATTTTCAAATCCAAGGATCTCCATAAATTAGACCTACAGAACCCCACCCTTTAGGAGAGAAGGACACAATCCCCAACAAACAGGGTAGTGGATGATGCAATCCAAAAATAAGCTTAAAGCTTTACAAACATTAACAGCATGTTTTACTCACAGCTAATATCGGTGTATGATATTATATGATTCAAAGTCTGCGACGCCTCCCATTTGTATTTCTGAGTGTGAAGACAGTGTTTGTTTTGTGTGGTAACTTTTCCATACCTGGACAGCAATGTGTGTGCCATTAGAGGTGGCCAGCAGTGTGACTGGGTGTTGGCTTGTGGAAACTATGTGCTGTTCGTGATCCTGCACAAGCTCCCCGTCTTCTGTATGGTACGCAGACAGGTCTGGTGTCACAATCGCCACCTAAAACAGAAACAAAGTTTCACAAGACCTTACGTAGTATAATATGGAAAGGTCAAGTGGCGACCCCTACCTGTCCCTCCGTGCCGTCTGCAGAAACCATGGTAACAGAATGTGCCCCTCCTGATGAAAGCATTGCTTCATGTGCTGGGATAGTTATGGTGGTTCCCTCTTGTGTTACCATGGTAATCGTGCCACCCATAGCCTGCATATCTGCCTGAGAAAGAACCTGCGGCCAAAAGGCAAAACATCTTCATTTGTACACATTATTTAAAATGTACGGTAAAGGTCATTAATAATAATAATTAATAAACTGTATTTACCTGTTGTGTGCCATCCTGGGATATAAGAGCCACATGATGTTGTCCTGTGACCTCTGATCCACCCAATACCTGCTCGGACCCAGAGTCATCCTCCACCTCTGTAGGTGTATACATTAACCCAGGATCATCAACGGCCTCTGAAAATGATGAAGATTCCAATTTTAGCTAAGAAAAATCTAGAATGTTATTTCCTTTCCAGCTTAAACTGTGCTGTCGGACAATTCCAAATGGAACTTACCTGCAGGAGGCTCAAAATAGCCTTCTTGTTCTTCTTCTATGGGCTCTGTGTCATTATGAGCTGTACGTTTATGCATGGCAAGGGTGGAGATTTGCTTATACGTCTTTCCGCAGTGATTACAGTTGTAGGGTTTGCAGGGTGTATGAACCACATGGTGCTTGTACAGGCTAGAGTACTCTGTGAAGCGTTTGTCACAGCCAGGTACAGTGCAAACGTAAGGCTTCTCTCCTGGAAATGATCACACAAATACAATTAGGTTCATTGTGATCTCCGGCAGTGATTCAAAGATTTCTTACACTTCTTCTTATATTACGTCTTCACTCTTCATTTGATCTTAGAGAGACAAACTATGTACAGCAGGTACCTGTGTGAATTCTCATGTGGTTTTTGTAGTTTGTCGCACTTGCGAATGCCCTTCCGCAATTGGGCTCAGAGCAGTAATATGGTCTCTCGCCTGTGTGAGTACGAATGTGAACCTTGCGAATGTTGGACGTGGTGAACGATCTTCCACAACCTTCAAACGGACATTTAAATGGCTTTTCACCTAAAAAAACACAAACACGCGAATTTAACCAACACATTACATTTGTTTTTGTGAATGCCTATGTTGTTATTATTGAAACTTAATGTGGGACAGCCTGATATGAAACATACCTGTATGTGTCCGTGTGTGTTTTTGTAGGTCTCCGGATGTTTTGAAAGACTTGAGGCAGTTGAGTTCCTGACAGCGATATGGTTTCTCTCCAGTGTGTGTTCGGATGTGACTCTTAAGGCCATAACCTAAAGACAGCAAGGAAGAACCACGACTAACTCAATCAAAATTGATGGAGAAACGAAAAAAAATGTTCTCATGGGAAAATAATAACCTGTTGCAAATTTCTTTCCACATCCTATCTGGTCGCAAATGTACGGCTTGTCTCCTGTATGCGACCTTTCATGTACCTGGGAACGTTCAGAATGCCACACACAATGTCACTTTGTGCTCAAATCTGTACTCAAAAAGGCTTTATGGAGCACATACTTTATCTATCTATCTAGTATCTATCTGTCTTATCATATGAAGTGATTTTACCTTTAGATGATGAGCAGTGGTATAGAGTTTTCCACATCCTTCATGTTCACATCGGAAGGCTTTTTCCCCAACATGTTGAATTCTAGGTGACCTGCAGTCCTGACCCTGCAGTACAATCTGAGAACACAGGAATGAACTAGTTTTACAAAAAAATAAATAGAAACAAACAGGTATCTGTTTGGGATGGAATGGGAAACCTTACCTGCATATGGACACCATCAGAGTCCCTACGACCGAGTAGCCCTGTGCTACATTCTGTAGCCTCCATCTACCGAAAAAACGATCTTTGTTTACTGACATTTTGTGTTTTTTTACATATCTCTTTCTTCATTATTATCATGGACACCTATTGTTAAATTGATATGATCCTAACCTTTGTAGAGTATTGCTCCAGCACACTGATTGTCTCAGCATCAATGGTACCCTCCGTCTGCAAATCTGCTACCGTGCCATCCGCCTGGATGGCTAAAATGGTGTTGGATTGTGGCATATGCTGTATATATGCAGTGGTGCCATCCTCTAACTGAACCGCCTGTAAACTGCCGTGATCATACGTTTCTAAAAAGATCAGAATTGTGTTAATATTCTGATTTTATCTAACGAATGCAAACTAACTACAAATGCTCAAAATAAAACTACAGGAAAGCAAAGTATCTTGAAACACACAATACAAGAGCAGAATATTGCACAGAGACAGACCTTTTGGGGCATGAATGTAAGCAGTTGTTCCATCTTCCAGTTGCACAGCCTGTCCATCCTCTAGCCGTAATCCTTCTCCACCTATAAAGTATTATTTGGAAATATGTGCATAAATAGACATTTAAGTGGCCACTTGAAACATCTAGGCTGAAAGATCTGCTACCAACAGACACTTACAATGAAGCTACTTCTATTACAATGAGTAGGGCCAGTACAGTTTCTTATGCCTTCAGTGACAATGCAATAAACTTTTCCTATTTAAGTTACCCGTTTTAGACATTGGTAGATGCTGGACATATGCGGCAGATCCATCCTCCAACTGGATCACTTGTCCTTCCATTATCTTGTTGTCTGAGAAAGAAACTATAAGGGCAAATATTGAGTTTGTGGCACTTTCTGTCATTTCAAACGACTACACATTCACTGATATTATTTAATTATTTATAAACCAGTAAATCTAGTCATTTAAAACTTGGTGTATTATCTATAGCATGCAGAATAATAATAAATGTTTCAATACCTTTGGGGCTATGTTGAATGTATGCTGTGGAGCCATCCACCAGAGTCACTGCCTGCAAACTCACAGTATCTATTCCTTCGATGTTGTCATCTGTGTGGTAACAGTTGGCCATTATAGATCTATACTGTACAATGCATGACGTATAATAATAAAGCAGATGTTTTTCTCACCTGCTACTGTCACCGCTTCCGTCAAGCAAAGGGTGACCTGCTGTGGATCCCCATCAACACTTTGAAACTCCATGCCCTGGGTGTCTCGATTCACCTGGGCTAAGAGCATGATCTACCTGTGCAACTAGGCAACAAAATGGTTTTATGTTAAAATCCAAAGGTGTCCATAAACATTTAACAACACTGTCTTATTGTTAGGCACAGTAAATACACAGTATTCTGCGTTACATTGTTAAAGCTGTTGCAACTTATAAACATTCTGACATTTGTATAACCTGCTGTGCATAAAAACTACCAGTCAAAATCTATTACGCATTTATTATTTAATTGATATATATATATATATATATATATATATATATATATATATATATATATATATATATAATAAATTTAAGGATGTTTTATTTATTACCTAATATATTTTTAGTATTTTGCATTTGGATTTAATTTAATCGTGAAATAAATTATTATAATATAAAAATATTATACACATAGAAATATATTTATTTCAATGCATAACTTGTCAAAGTAAACAGGTAAGCGCTACATGTGCTATATTGTGCAGAACTGTACAGCTTGTGCCATGCACGCTGTTTATTTTTCCGAAAGAATGTCACATTTTTGTCAAAAAATCCGCAAAAGTATCACCACGTTCATCAATGGTTGCTTCTAGGGTATTAAAGTGATAGTTCACCAAAAATAAAAATTCTGTCATCATTTACTCTCCCTCATGTAATTACATACATGTATAAATTACTTTGTTCTGATGAACACAAAGATATTTAGAAGAATATCTCACTTTGTGCTCCGCAGAACAAGAAAATACAGAATATTTTTTTCCTACTATGGTAGTGGATGATGTCAGAACTGATAAGTTGCTAACAGCCTTACAAATATCGTTCTTTCTGTTTAACAGAACAAATAAATGTATATAGGTTTGAAACCACCCGAGGGTGAATAAATGATGACAATTTAATTTGGGTTGAACGATTCTTTTAAATGAAGATATTGTGCCAACGAGGGCATTTCCTCTAGTAACTTCCATTTTAACGTTAGCCAGGAAGCTACGAATCGATCCATATTTGTGACATTTTTAATCAATGTACGAAAAATAATGAAGATTTATCAACACAAAGGGTAAAACAGCCAGGTTAAAGTTACTATTTATATCGTTGGGTTGACGGAGTCCGTCATGCTAACGAGTAGCATATGCTACAGTAAACATTCGTGTTTTACTTATACCGTGTGATAAGTGTTGCCATAACGTGGAGATCGTTGATATTTAGATATTATATGAACACCACTGCATCAAAGTGCAAAAAAATAATCATTTTATTATCGTTAAATTATAAAGAATCAACCGCTAGCCCACATTCAGTTGCTGCGGTAACTTGACAATCACAATCGGCACGTTACAATGTTGCAACCGACTACAACCCTGAGTCCAACTGGCTTTAATAAATAAAACATTGCTTCCGATGCATTTTCACTGTTTTATTTCGTTCTGCATCCCCCAACGACTTCCACGACACTTCCATTCCCGCACTCCCCAGCTAAGTGGCGTCTGAGGAAATAAGGCACACTGGGTAAAAACACATTTATATACTAACCTCCGAAAATTTTCCAACAATCCCTTCGTTCGACCACCATGCACCAGGGCAGGAAACGCTATGCAGACAACACAACCCCGGAATATGAATAACGCCAGCGTTTCTCTGCCGGAGGGCCGACAGATTGTTAATACGCAAACGTGATTGGCTGAATAAGACTCTTGCTATACTTCTATTGGTCCGTCGTCGTTCCGTAAGAATGCGCGCTGTGTGAAAATCATGTTCAGGGGCACCTTTGAGACGCCATTCGGGTCTGTTGGGTGTATTGTTCGAGCGTGAATAAGCAAATATAACACAGTAGCTTATTGGCATGGTTTTGTCGGTTTGCGGATAGGGGTCGCGTGTTTTGTTGATATATATTTTAACGTCACAATGTGAACAGTGGTTTTACAGTTGACGTAATTGATATCTTTTACTATGTGTCAATGAAGAGTCGGTCGCCATTTTGAATGGCTGACGATGCCATGGCTGGAGTGAGGATGTATGGGCAATGCAGTGCATTAGAAAGGAAAGCCAAACCACTTGAAAGCTTTGCTTTTTTTCAGCAGTGGTGATTAACTATAACGCAATTTGTTGCGACTATTAAAAAAAACAGATATACATATCTTTTTAAATGTTATTTTATGTCTAAATGTAAATATTTGTATGCAGTGATTAGATGTCTCAAATAGTTAGTATTTAATTTTTTAATATTTTGGTGATATGTATTCTACACAGATTGAAAAGGTCATTTATGACTATTTAAACTACAATGAATCATCTGTATTGTTTGCTTTGTGTGCTGTATTATAAAAATATGAAATAATCTACATTTTATAACTATTTCAAACTGTCATTGTTGGGTCTGTTTCTCAAAACATTGTCAGGTTTTCTCAAGTTTTTACATTTTAGCTTCTGTATAAGAGAAAACTACCCAATCTTTTTTTGGACTGACAGTCTGTCATAAATTGACTCTCATAACAAGTCTCGGGTTCATGTGGTCCATTCTGGTGAGAGGTCTAAAACAGCATGTCGGTCAAACGTTTTAGACAGGTTTAGGTGTTACTTCACCCAAAAATGAAAATTCTGTCATCATTTACTCACCTTCGAGTTGTTCCAAATGTGTACAAATTGCTGTGTCCTGATAAACATGAGAAAGATATTTGGAATAATGCTTATGACTAAACAGATCTCAACCCCCATTGACTACCATAGTAGGAAAAAATACTTTATAATTTTTTGTTCTGCTGAACACAAAATAAGACATTTTGCAGAATGTGGGATAGCAAACATTTCTGGGGCACTTTAACCATTGTTTTTTTTCCTACTACGGTAGTCAATCGGGTTGAAATCTGTTTGGTTATAAACATTCTTCCAAATATCTTTCTCTGTGTTCATCACAGAGAAAGATATTTGGAAGAATGCTTGTAACCCAACAGTTTTTGGCCACCATTGACAACTATAATAGGAACACAGATTCTGAAAGCAAAGGGAAACTGAGTTAAAGAAACAGTTAACCCACACATGAAAATACTGTTGTCATTTACTCACCCTCGTCATTTACAGAATCTGTTAAGATATCCAAGTGTGAGTTTTATATAGACAACATCATCTAATTATAATATCAATGAATGATAAAATAATTCTCTAAAATTGATGTGTAACATAAATAACAATGTCTTCATTTGATGCTCTTCACTACCACTAGGTGGATGTATGTCGTTTTTCTTCAAGGCTGGTCAGAGACTCACTATGGCAACCTCAGTACACAGTGGAGAATAGGGTCATTGTTGGTGGATTACAGGACACAGAAATTGCTACAGTTTGTGTTTTCTAGGAATCAGGTTTGAATAATTTTTTATTTGGGTATGTATTATTGCATTTATTTACATTTATGTTGCCAATAACTGAGCAAATGCAACTTTATTGCAGATCATTCTGTCGTAGTGATGTCATCAAGTCCTCATGTATCTTATAGCCAAAGTGTCCTTCCCCTGTTTATGGGTAAAAGCAGAAACACCACGTTTGTTCTGGACACCTCTAATGGAATGAATGCCTTTATGGGCCCAGTGAAGAATCTTATCATCCAAACCCTCACTGCTAAAGCTTCACTTAGAGACTCTCTCTTCAACATTATCAGCGTTTCATACAAGGTAGCCTAAATTTACAATAAATCACTGTGAAAATATTAATGCCACACATGTTACCATCATTTTAAGAATGTAAACTGTAACACGTTGTTTAAAATGCAATTTAATTTATTTATGAGTAAATGGGAAAAGTGTTTATTATATTTAGTATAGTAATTATTACACATCTTATTTTCTTTAGGCAACTGCATGGTCTTCTCACATGTTGCTCTGCACCCCTGATATTGTTTATCAAGCCTTGAACTGGATTCACACATTACAGACAAGTCCTGGAAGAGACCTCTACACTGCACTGGCCTTAGCCTTCTCTGACCCTGCCTGTCAATCTGTCCATTTAGTGACCAGTGGTCTCCCAGACAACACCACACAATGTCTGGCTTCATTATCAACCCTGGTGACTCGCCCTGTGCATACCTTTCACATATCTGACAATCCCATGAACGGTGACATCTCAGACTTCTTGCACTGCGTCTCTTCTACCACTAAAGGGAGCTGTTACAACATGTCTGTGAACTCGGGCAACGTTGTGGAGGTATGACATTTTACACCCTGAATTAATTTGTTTTACTTCTCTCGCTCATCTTTATAATGATTTATGTTGTAACAGATCAGTTTGTTATATTCAACGGATCAACAGATTCAAACGCCATCATATCTACAAGACAGATGGCCTTCAGGGGTGGATTTAAATCATGTCCCATACTACAACTCCACTAGTTATGTATGTTCTGCACCATACTGGTATGTTGTCAGTGTATTTTTTTGTATAAATTAAATAAACCTAAAAACCTAAATTAATTGTATTTAATGTTTTACAGGTGTTCCCCAACAAATCATTTTAGTACAGTATCATGTGCATCTACAAGGGTAATGAGAGGTGCCGAGTTTCATCCTGGCTGTCGTGTTTTAGCAAGAAGTGAGAGAGATGGGTTTTACTATTTGGGGACAATTATACATCAGGTACAGAAAGAAAAACTTAAACATTGTTGTAGAAACCTGCAGATTCTGAAGTATTCTTGAATTGCAATTAAATGTAGATGCATCATCACATATATTATAAAGTCTATGCTGTTCTCTAGGGCAGAGGAAATGTTTATATGGTGGAGTTTGATAAAGTCATGGGACCCATAGAAAATGCCTTTATGGAAACAATAAATGCAGTTCAGCCAACTTACCAGCCTGATATGGTGAGTCTAAGCATTGCACATGGACACAGTATTGCTCCAGGAGACACTGTTCTTGTTCCATGGGAGCCAGACCTGACACGATATGGACCTGGAAGAGTCATCTCTGGTATGGAGCTAAGAGACTCGATAAAAGGTAAAGTTTAAAGTTTTCATATGCCAAGATTTTTATTTACTAAGAACTGAATAAACCTCTGAAAATTTGTGATGTGTGTTGTCTCATCAAAGGTGATGATGTAAGCATTGGACCTCAGGTTCGCTTTTGGAACGGGATTACAATGCACGTCCCCAAAGATCTTGCAGTATGGATTCCAGCCTCCCACCATGAGCAAGTGATTAAGGATCTCCAGTATTATTCAACCAGGCCGTGTTGTTGTAGGGTCTCCCATTGTAACAGTGGTTTTAAATTTCCAAGTCACCGATGCACCCATCATAGTCTGTCTTGCATCCCACCATGCCATTGTCCAGTTAAAACATGCTGGCCAATAGTAATGTCAACTCCACTACTGAACAAACATGGGAGAGAAGACTTGGAGAGAAAAATCGATCTCCAATTGAAAGAACTACAGAGCCTACAGGTGTCTTCATCTTCAGACTCAGATGACCAACAAATGCCATCCAGCTCAGAAATGGTAAGCGCCTCAATAAACACTGAAATTTCCTGCCTGAAAAAGCCTTACACTCAGCTAGAGGTCAAGCCAGCCTGGAGATACTGGAAAAGGGGATCTCCAGAACCACAGCACAAGAAACCAGGTAATGAAAAATATTTGCAATAAAGGTTTTAAAGATGGACAAACATAGGACATAATAATTATGTTTACAATAGACTACTACAAAATGCCAAGCAGGTACTTTTAGCCTTTTAATTGGCACTTAAATAATATTTATTGGTATTTCAGGAAGAACGGTCAGATCTTCTCATGTTAATCGTGCCAGGCACATTTGGGATTCTGGAAACTCTACAGATGACCACTCCATGATGACCAATCACAGCTCTTTATTTAAGATGATACCCATTTCACCAAAACGAGGAGCCTCTATCAGGGAACTATTTCAATCCACCGATCAAAAGTCATTTATTAAAGCTTCATCTCCAATCGTTCTGGCAATGACCAAAAGGCCAGCAAAAGCGATGCTATAGTTTCACAACCCAAGTGTTGCGTTTTTCAATAATTTTGTTTATAAATGAAACATCATTTAATAAGTATATGAAGTAAATACAAGAGTCCAGTATGTAAAAACGATGCAAGCATTAATTAAAAATGTTTAATCTGTAGGAGGAATACACAAAGTAAAAGTACATTTTCACAAATCATTAAGGCATTCATTCCTAAAAATACATTTTAAAATAACATATAAATATACGAGTAGAAAACAAGCACAAGATAAAAAAATACTCTGAATCAGATTGCAAAGTCATCGTTTACAATTTTAGTGCAATAATTGTTATGTCTCTCATTCATAAAAATGCAAAGGGGATGTTATTCAGAGATTGAACCGAAGACTCTTGCTTTCCCCGGCGGTGATGCGGACTGTTTTGGTTACTGGCCTTGTGTCCTGCATGGCTGCTGTGATGGAATAAGTTCCCGGAGAAACTTCAATAAAGAAATCCTCTGATGTACCCTTTTGTAAATCATGTGGATTATTCACTCTGAGAATATGATTTCTTGAACAAATGCTTAAGTAACAATCCCTATCAAACTCAACACTTATCTAAATTTACATACACAACAACAAAACCTGAAAGATTTATTAAGTTCATGCTTACAAAATCTCTGTCGATGGTTACAGCAGCATTCTGTTTCTGGTCAGAGGTTTTAAACATGTCCTGGCAATGATAGCGACAGATATGTTCTCGGTCGTTGGGCTCAGCCTGGTGCACTGACTTGTAAAACGCCTGTTGAAGAAACACAGGTTCTGGTTTTCAATTTTAAATCCAATACCATTAAAAGTTAATAGATAAAGTATTGTTCACCTTGCACTGCCTTGTAGTTTCTGCCATGTACTCCACTATTGTTGCAAAAGCCTGGTCCAGGTTTGCATGGGAGAAGTTTCTCTGAACCACAGACAAAAAGTATTTTTTTATTTTCATGGGCAGACTTTCATCGTAGACCATCTAGCGTTTATCTAATACTACCAACCTCTGAGTGTATGTTGTGAATGAACATGGGTGATGGATTTGCACTAACGTTAGGCCACTTAATGGACCGTCTCTTTGCTTTCTCCAGCACATCCTGTCCGAGTTTTGATGACCGGCGCAGGGAGCTCTCCATAAACGATTCACTTGCCATAAACACAAGCGTCTCAAACTACATGCGAATAACACAGTATCATATTAAGGGCCACAAAAAATATTTCCAAAACAATACGTCTTCGGAAACGCAGTCGCACATGTACGCATATCTTTATGAGTAAAGACTACGTAGCTAAACATTAGAAGAAAACGTACATTTATTACGTTTTATAGACACACTGAAGTATTAGCTATAGTGTTCTCAAGAAGTGACTTAATGAAGCGCTGCGTATCGCGATTGGCGAGTGACATCAAAGAAGTGCGACAGTGTAGAGAGCAATATGGAAATATGAGATTTGACATGCATATTAATAATGTACCTCACGACGCCAAACCTACAATTCGGAGGACGTTTTGCTCGAAGTTCGTGGTCGCACTTGTTCTTTAAACGTTAAAAAACGGGTCCTTTATTGAGTTCAAACTGCAACACGCAAAGTTACCAAATTTGGGCGTGTGCTCTGAAGTGAAAGTGTGGCAATGCATTTCCGGTCGCACGCCTTCATGGGAATTGAAGTCTTTGCGGCAGCGTAACAAAATACATACCTCACTACACAACGGGGCGGTTAAGGTTAAAGACTAGACTAAATTAAATGTTAGAGCTGTCTGAAAACAGTGAGCGATGACATATCTTATATATAAAAATATTTTATTTTGACTCAAAATGTTTTTTGGAAAGCATGCTTGTAAAAATTACTTAAATGTAATAATTTAACTAAGGCCTAGTCCTGGTTTAAACTAATCCCTGTCCGAGAAACCGCCTCAATAAATTGAAAAGACATGGAAAAACATGCTTTGTTCTCGTTTTGGATTATTCAGAAGTGCACATTAGTGCTAATAGACTTGGGAGCAAGCCTTTATTGGGAGCAGTAACCGTATGTTTTGGATGTTTGACCAATGACTCATCATTAAATCATTTGACCTTTTTCACCAAATATTTAATGTCTTTTAAGATGAGTGGTGGCAAGTTTTTGATGAGTAGCAAATTATATTATATGAGCTGAGAATGGGAAGCAATGACCTGACAAGAGCTGAGATGATAGAGTTGGATAAAGGATGCGGCAACTTGACACAATTTTTCTACAACACTTCAAATGCTATTAGATTGTTAATGATAATCTTAAATCTATAATTTACCTTATTTGTAAGTTTTTTTTTTTAGCCTTGTTGTGCAAGCACTGTTAAGCTTGTGCAGAGGCAGCAGCTTTTGCCAGAGGGGAACTGGAATCCCCTGGTTGGGCCTGGGTTCTCCTGAGGTTTTTTTTCTCGATTGGAGTTTTGGGTTCCTCACCACCATTTGCATATTGTTTTGCACTATTTGCCTGGGCGGGGGGGCTGCTTTAGAACTTAGAAGTTAAACATAATTAATATTGCATATAAGAATTTGTAGTCCGTTTAATATTTGACCTGTGGTTCTCTCTCCTTTATCCCAAATGTGTGCTTTCACTGTGTGTGTGCGAGTGTGTTTGCGTGTGTGCGTCTATGTCAATGTGTGTAAGTATGTATGCATATTGTGTGTGTGGAGCATTTGTATGTCTGTCTTTTGTTGTTTTCACCTTTTTCTTGTTTTTACAGGTATATGCCTTTAGTTGTTTTTCTTGTATTCAATGTGTCTCATGTACAGCTGCTTTGTAACAATGAAAATTGTAAAAAGCGCTATATAAATAAAGTTGAGTTGAGTTAATATGATGGTTTACCATGTCTGACGTAAAATAAACAATACAGTAGGGTACAGTTTTCCTATGAAAACGTCTGTCCTGTGGCTGCTTTTGGATTTATGAAAAATTCATATGGAGGTCTACAGCAAGACCATTGCTGGAAAGGAACTGCCCACATTGGGAGACCATCCTATCATACCTTGTTTTATCAGAGTAAAAACCGATATAAAAATAGTGCCACTGTTACCACGGTTTCAGAGTAACGCAGAAAGGAATCCTCCCAATAGCATTTCTCTAACACTTCCCACACAGTCTAACAGGCTCTCCACATTGAGATTGAAACCCACAGGGCTCATCCAAGTGAACAGAATTCACACCACAGTGGTGTTTGGTCCACGTGCCATCTGTAAACACCATCTGCTGCAAAATGATCTGATGCACGCATACACAAACCCTTTCTTATGCTTAGGGGTGCGTGAGAAATAACGCATCATACATCAACAAATTGATTTGATGATAGGATAGAATATAAATAAATAATATGCTGTGTGCCTGCAAATCACCCTTCTTTTAACATCCTTGGTGGCACAAACACTCACATGCACATTGCCACATGCCCTGATTCACCCATGGCTATCCTGAGGAAGAGAGGGAGCGTGCACGAGTTACTGGAGAGATGAGATCAGGGATTTAAGAGTGCACAAAATTACATCCACACGTGCACTTCATGTTATGTAAGAGCCCTGACTGTTTCGCTGTTTGCTGTAGGATAACAGAGGCAGTGAGCGGAGTGGGAGAGCAGATGCTGGATGAACACACGGAGAAATCTACATTTTTCACTGAAAGAGAGACAGAGGAGAGGACGCACAGAGCTGCCATTTTCAGGCAACATGGACATGGCTTGGACTCAGCGACATCTTTAGTGAAAACAAATGTGTTTCTGTGACATTCTCTCATTTGGCACAATGAATGGATTATGGTCATCCATATTTGACTTGCTACACAGATTTCTGTAATAACCTGAGGACATATCTGCTTTGTGCTGTGGCCCCTGGGGGGCCTTCGATGATGACATCAGAGTGGCGCATGGTGTGGGTTGTGTGTGGACTGACTTTATGGTTTCTCCACACTCACGCAGCCTCATTGAGCCCCATTCTGCTCATGACCACCTCTGCTTCATCCACTCCTGCTTCATCCACCGAGGAGCCATCAGCAGACCCAGAACATCAAAATGATGTCCCACACAACAGCAACAACACAGGTATGAATTGATTAACTGAGATAAGAACTAATGCAACACACCAAAGATTACTGAATGCATTAAAAATGGGCAGATAGACTGAGGGATGGATGGCTATTTATATTTATTGGCTTCTTTGGTACCCTGCATTGAATTGTATGAATTGCTTTTGTCAGGGCATAATTTGTTAACACTCAGTTTAACTCAGTAAATCCCATTCTGCTCGTGACCACCTCTGCTTCCTTCACTGAAGATCAATCAACAGACCATCAGAATGACCCTACAGGTCCACCCAACAACAACACAGGTAAACATAGCTGATGGCATATGATTATGGTTAGAGTAATGAAATGTTTTTTTTCTGATTTGCAACCTTAAATTATTCTGACAATGTATTGACCACATCGGAAAACGTGAACAATGTTGGTCCAGAAGAACTTACTGTTTCATTTTTTAACACTACACAAACGTTTAAACAAATACATCCAACAGTGCATGTGTAGTCTTATCAAAATGTGTAACGAATATCTTTAAGATGTATTTTTATATGGAAGGTAAATATATGCTTCTGGCAGTGTTTACAATTGCAAAGTGGTCTTTATAAATTCCATTATGTTCCTTCACTGTAAAAAATGCAGGGCTATGTTTAACCCATAGTTATGTCAAAGTATGTCACCTGTGAAACTAAGCACCGGTAATCATTTGTGAAAAACTACTCTGAATTATCCTCATGCAGCCTCTGCAAATCCCATTCTGCTCATGACCACCTCTGCTTCATTCACTGAAGAGCAATCAACAGACCCAGAACATCAGAATGACCCTAAAAATCCACCCAGCAGCAACAACACAGGTAGGCAAAACCGATGCCCACATACCAGAGATTATTGAATAAATCAGAAATATTCAGTTAGAACGATGTATGAATTAAATTAACCCAACAATGTGGTATGTTTCTTTAATAAGGACTCAAATGTATGGCATCATATGTTACTTCCCATCTTCACACAGCCTCGGTGAGCCCTATTCTGCTCATGACCACCTCTCCTCCATCCACCAATGAACAACCAACAAATCCAACAGAACATCACACTGACTCTACACAACCACCCATCAGCAACAACACAAGTGAGAACATATATATTTTTGGTTGAAATATCCAAATACTTATTAAGGCCTGATTACTTGTTCACCAAAAAAATACTTTCATGTTGTTTAAAATCTTTATATGACTGTATGGTGATATATTGAAGATTATTTGGTAACGATCTTCAGAATATCGTTTTTATGGTCTGCAGAAGAAAGAAAGTAATGTAATGATGTGAGGGCGAGTAAATGATACGATTTTCATTTTTGGGTGAACTATCCATTTAACCACAAACCTTTCCTCACCCGTCAGTAGAATGCTTTGACAGAACATGTCAGCTGTGTAGCCTAAGTGCTCTTTCACAGGTTCAAGATAAAGAAGAACCCGGTGGAATAAATCAATATTTGATAGAGGACATAATATTTATTTAATCAGATGCTTTTCCAAAACCAGGAAGGTCTCAGGTGCTGACAGATGAAAGGGAAGGGGATTTAATAGTGAGCTGGGATGAGACATTAAAGAGGCTGGACATACTGTCTAAGACTATGCTGATGACACTGAAACAAATGTACCATTTACTCTCAGACCACAATGGAAATAATAGACAGTCATTTACACAAAAATGTAAATTTTGTGTGGTTACCCACAGGATACAGCGATGCGTCACAGGGATATGTGTGTATGGCAGTATATAGCTTTGAACAAATGCAAAAAAATACAAATGGTATCAATGAGTGGAAATCTTTAAGTCGTTGTCCTCAAGGTTTTTAGTTTAAGAGCACAATCACACATTTCTCATTTATCTCAGCTGTGAGATAAGTTAACATTACAAATAAAGGAGCTTCTAAAATATTTCTCCTAATAATTGATTAAATGTAAAATGATCTGATCTCATCCATGTGAGTGTTTGTGTCTACTCATGATATGTCTGTTTATTTATTTCTCTCAGCACTTAAATGTATGTCTCTACTTCCCCCTCGACGGGGGTCATACTATGTGGAGCATGGCACAGGGGTGTCTCTGGGCTCCATGCTTATATTCTGGTGCAGGGAGGGCTACCAGCTGGTCGGCCATGAGAAAATCACTTGCCTTCTGCAAGCAGGCGTCCCTCGCTGGAGCAGTTACCTCCCAGTCTGTGAGAGTAAGACAGCCATTACATTATCATTAATAGAGGATCCGTTTTCATAGCAAACTCTGTAGATTGTGGAATATCTGTTACATCTTTTGAAAAAGCAACAAACTTTTTTCAGGTATCCCTAGACCAAATGACCAGGGTCTTCGCATTGCTTTGCTGGTGTCTGTAGTGAGTGGGGTGGTCATTTTCATCATGACTGTGTGCTTCATCGTCTGCTGTTGTCAAGAACACATGAGCAAAAAGAAGGAAAACTACCGGACAGGCAGAAGCAGGTAAAAAAACAAGAGCATCATTCAGCATGTGAAAACAACATGGCAGCCCCTCGTGCATGTCTCTTTGAAGCCATGTCCAAAACAAATGCACATGTGCTGAACTGCACCTGTGGTTATTCTGATAGGACACCTGTGTGAGGGAACGGACATGTGAAGATGGCACAAAATTTTTAATGTCTATTATCATACGGTGTATTTGCAGATGTCACTAATTTTTTTAATCTAAAACAACAAAATGCATACATCATATGTGTGGCACAAGAGTTCTGTTAATGGTCATTCTAAAGAAAAATCAGGATATTAAGATTTCTTAATCATGATGCCAAAACCCTTGATTCTGTCTTTGCCGAGTCTTTAGGAGAAAAGAAAAGCGGAGCTCTAGATCTCGGAGGAGCCCATCCTGGTTGGAGAGAGAGCAAATAGACTGGGAGGCGTTCCCGCCGCCGAAACTCTTTAGCTTGTCCCAGCGTCTCGATCGACCACTGCCCCCTGGAAGCCCTGTTTATTCAGAAGTCATCAGATCCTATGAGAACAGAGGGTATGAGAGGTCAGAAAAGACAACATCAAGGACACATTTGGTTAACAGATTTTAACTTGTTATCCATTAAAACTCCTTACAAATCTTACACTCTTTAAAAATGGTGCTTCAAAAGGTTCTTTGATGCAACAGAAGAACCTTTTGGTTTCACAATAACATCTGAAGAACCACTCTGTTTCACAAAAGGTTCTTTGTGGCGAAAAAAGGTTCTTCAGATTATAAAAAAGTAAGAAAGAAATCGTTCTCTGAAGAACCTTTGACTGAATGGTTCTTTCCGGAACCAAAAGCGGTTATTCTATGGCATCGCTCTGAAGAACATCTTAGGCATCTTTATTTGGAAGAGTGTATCATAAAATTCTCTGATATCTACGCAGGAGTCAGGAGAACCTGATGAGGAGCCCACACACTGCACAGCCCACACACCCAGCCAACAGCCAAATCTATCCAGCCCTTGTTTTCCAGAGGGTCCAAGCAGAACCAAACCCAACTACCTCCTCCACCGCCCCAGTATATGTACAGATTTCAACTCCTCCCAGCAACAAGACTACATGCAGTCCTGCAGTCAACCCCTCAATTCATTCAGGGGGGATGCAACCTCATCAGCAGCACTGAATGTGGCCAAAGTGACAGAAAACACTACACATCTATAGAAACTAAAATTGATATGGCCTTTGTGATTATGAGAAGCACTTTGATATTTCTGCAGTAAAGCTGTACATTTTCTGTAAATATTTACTTTTGGGCCTGATTATTCTTGTATATATCTAACTAGCACAAAAGACACTTAATTTATCTAATATGTAAATAAAAGTTTGAATGCTATTGTGTGACAATAACCAAACCAATATCTTTTGTTTTGCACATTTGAAATGTTTTCCAAGGTGACCGCAGGTTTTGATTAATTCTTCGCTATAGAAGAGCAATACATACTCCAGAATTTCATACAGTTTGAAACGGAGTCATTTGTTAACTTACAATTGACCTGTAAAATTTGCACTGATTCATTTGTAATAAAGTGTTGTGTCAATTTACTTTTGTGTCCCCATTCAATCTATTCTGTATTATTCACAGTAAAACTTTTTTTGTCCTTAAGAAATCGCCCCTGTTGATTTGGGTAAAATTTGCTATGGAAGCATTCTTCTAAACCGGAAAGAAAATCCCTCATTTTCATTGGGTGGTGGACGTCTGTGGCTAATGGTCCTACACAGATATTCAAATAATTGTGTTCAATTTACATTGACACAGCTGAAAGAAATGAGATCGAAGTATCTTATACCTTACATATGTCCAGAGCTGAGAAGAGACAGCAGACCCTTAAAAATAAAAGAAGGTCAGTGTACATCTTTACACATATATTTACACTTTATCTATCTATATAATGTGTATACATTATGTATCTTATTTAAATAATATATATATATACACACTTGTGTACGTGTACTTGTAGATATGCATTTACACATATTTACACTATATATCATATATACTGTATATATAAAGATATGTATTTGTCCATAAGGTTATTTTAATGATTATTGCAATACCTTTTTTGCCATCTTTTTGTATTAATGCAGTGTTTGTTGCTCATCTACAGTGCTGAATCAACATGGAAATCGGTACAATAAATAAAACTGACACCAACACAAGCTACAATTACAGTTACCAAACAACTCACTGGAGTGTGATATTTCTTACGATTGTGGATACATGCAATTCAAATAATGCTTCTTACATTCGATTGCCACTAGAAATCACTACTTTCTTCCTGGGCTTCCCTTCAAATGTGGTTCTGCTGTGGTTGCTGACGATGGGCAGCAAAGCCCTATCACCCTCTGAAGTTTTGGGGCTAAATCTCGCCTGCCTGAACATAATCTTTTGTCTCAGTCTTCCCGCCGATGTGTATCTTTCAACTGGTGTACGTTCTGGACAGTTTCTCTTAATTTTAGATGCCTTCTCTGTTCTCAACATCTTTGGCTGTCCTCTTCTGCTGACCAGCATGTGTCTGGAACGTTACTTGGCTGTAGCCCATGCTGTGCTCTACATGAAACTAGCAAGTAAATGGGAGTATCGGGCTATCTGTTCCATCCTAATCTGGATTTCAACTTTAGCCATTGCAGGGTTGACCTTGCATCAAACGCTTCCCAAACTAGTTTTGTACTTGTCCAACATCATTACTGTTTTCTTGCTGGTCATGCTAGCATGTCTGATAGGGATTGTGTTGGAGCTGTGCAAAAAAGGTCCAGGTGCCGGGCAGACTGGTCCTGGAGGAGGGTCATCCATGAAAATGAGAGCGCTACAGAACACTTTACTGGTTCTGTTTCCTTCATTTATAATCTATGCACCACTCTTGGGTCTATCTCCTTTCATGATGACACTAACTGAAGAGCATTTAAAAGTTACCAGTGCAGAGTGTGATATTATGCATCTGTTTCATGTCTATCCTAATCTTGGAACCTGCATTGGGCCAATGTTTTACATATCCCGTGTAAAACAACTTCTCTGCCAAAGGAGACACGATGCTAAAGAACAATCATCTTCTCAAGAGACAAAGCAGCCCAAGTGAAGGATTTATTTGCTCCATTAG
Organism: Triplophysa dalaica; assembly: GCF_015846415.1. Lineage (NCBI taxonomy): Eukaryota > Metazoa > Chordata > Actinopteri > Cypriniformes > Nemacheilidae > Triplophysa > Triplophysa dalaica. The sequence goes on from NC_079555.1 coordinate 6,755,958, forward strand.
ATCTTAACCATCTGACACATGCTGATTCATAAAAGTGCATGATATTAAAATATTTGTTGTTATAATAAAAGATTACTATTATTATTATCATTCTTAGATTAGTACAGGCTACTGAAATTTAATTTATGACATAACTTTATTCTTTAAATTGGACTAATGGATTATTTTTAATGTGAATAAAATTGACTTCTTTACTTCTTTGACTTCTGACTATTATCAGTTTTGTATTGCTATAAAAACTGTGAATGTAAGATGCAAGTGCTTTTTGTCATTATTCCTACAGCTGGTTGTTGTTTTTTACTGTGCTTCGGTTAAAAAGGCATCTACAAAATTTAAATGGTGTGGATTTTTTCTGCATTTGTGAATACAGAATTTTCACAATAAAAATAAGTTTAAAAAGTTTAATGTTTCTTTAAGGTCATATTCACATATCATTTTTTTAACAATCAATGTTAGATTTAAAATTTAGACGGTTTTAGCAGCAAAAACACATAATAAATGTTATGTGGACCAAACGGTAGACCTCAACAAAGAATAACTGTTGAAAAGTTTTAAATTACTTCAATACAACTGGTATACAATAAAATATTATTAACAAAAAATCAACAATCGTTCACTCCCCTTTTACCGCTTGGAAGCAAAATGATACGTAGTGGTATCCTAACTCTGACTGGATTATTCTTCCAGAAGAAAACCATATTCCGTTAGGATACCTTGATGGTATAAAACATGGGGAAATTTTGATTTTCTAGTGAAACGTCCCAGTAGTCTAAGCACAGAATGCGAGTGACCTTCGTACGTCCTTACATCATTGCTTTTTACTTCGGCAATTTCTTCCTTTACTCGTGTTATAAACTTCTTAGGCTGCGTCCAAATACCCCCAGTAGAACCATAAAGAAGATTGTATGGTACATCCACAGACCTCTTTGCTTCATATAATGGGAGTCTATGGGGTCCACCTGTCTAAGAGTTCCTAAAGTGAATAATTCCAAAAGTCCGCCTCCTGGCGACATGTTGACGTCTTGTGAACCGAATTGTTCGATTTTTTCATAAAATTAGTCATACAGCGCAGCCTCTGCACACGTCCCAATCGCGATTTTCTTCTTGTAGTATTTGGTGACGGATGGCGTGCCAGCGTCTGGTGCGTTTAGTGCCACCTGCCGAAAGGGAGTGTTCAAGAACAGTCGCTTATTTGGAATTATGTGCTTTAGGAACTCTTAGACAGGTGGACCCCATAAACTCCCATTATATGAAGCAAAGAGGTCTGCGGATTTACCAAACAATCTTCTTTATGGTCCTACTCAAGAAAAAATGTCACCTTCATCTCGGATGACCTGATTAAATAAACAGCAAATTGGAGATTTTGTGTGAACTATCCCTTTAAGGCTACGCGTATCCCATCATGCATCATGTTCTGGATACGATCATGAGACTTTTTGCTTGGGTCTTGCGTTGCGGAAAGCTTTCCTACGGAGCCGTTAAAGGGACATTGGCGAAAAAAAACCCCAGAAGTTTCGCCAATGTCCCTTCAACAGCTCCGTACTTTCCAGTGTATGTTATATTACTACTTATTAAGGTTATATCTTTATTTATTCTATGTTTGTCTGACATGTGTTTTTCTTTTGTTTTTTGATACAATACATACAATTTTCCATAAAAATAAATCTGACTTGACTGTATAATTACATATTACATATAATTTCGTAGTAAAACAGAGTGTTACGTATTATATTTTGCTTAAAACTCCAGAGTGTTGTATTGTGTAAAACTGCTTTTTATGTCATATTTAGAAACCCCACATTAATTAACGTTGTATGTTTGCACTTGCTAAGTGTCCCATAGGGTTAGATATACTACATAACTCATTTGCGATAGGCCTATATGGGAAATACGTCATGAAAGTAGTCAAGTGCAAACGTGCAAAGACCGCAAGTGGGTGTATTTGAACGCAGCCATAGTTGCAGCCTTAGGCGTCACGCACACGTTTCGTTAGCTAAGCGAGACTATACACTTTATAACAGTTTACAAACTTAGACAAGTTACTCGTTTTTAAATCGTAAGTGCAATCAAGTTTACATTTCGATTTGGATATGTTTTGTAATTCCGCGTAGCAGATAAAACGAACATTTCCGGTTTCTTGATAATATCCAGCCGGCAGAAGTCAGTGGTTGTAAGTAACGTCAACTGACGATGGAGGACGATTCGTTTTTAACACACAGTGATGCATATCGACTGCTTGAGGTGTATGACCAGCAGAAACAAAAGTCCAAAGTCAGACATGTCTGTTATACGTTAGGTGATGAACGTTTCCGCGATGTGGCTGATAAACTGAGCCAGATTGTAGAGAGCGGGTTTATTGTTGGAGACGGACTTCAACATGATGGACTTCAACATGATGGACAGAGCGGTAGGTGAAATATAACGCAGACTGTAATCCATATCACGTGTTATTGGACTAACGTAACCAAAATGCAAAATGTATTTGTTTGTCTTTTGTAAAACGTATTGATTATTTACGGTAGAACTGTTCTGTGCTCCCAGACTCAGAAGATATTGTAGATATGCTGGTTGAGTTACTGAAGAAATCAGGGGATGAGCTGAATGAGAAGGTAATCATGAGTTCAAGTCTTTGCCACAAATGAATAATTTAATGATCGTATGTTACAGTAATCTTCACCCCAAAATGAAAATTCCCTCAATTTAACTTTCTCCTGTCATCCCAGATGTATGACTTCAGTTGAACAGAAAATTGTTCTCTTGTTATTATGTTATAGGTCTTAACATGTTAACTTTAATCCAAACGACTCCAGTGGTTTTACAGTTGTCGAGTGAAATGTGAGGTTTGTGTGACAACTAGTGACACGCAATAAATGAGAGAGAAAAGTTGTATCTGAGATTGCATGAAAATTATTATTTTTGGTTGATCTATCTCTTTAAGTCTGCCTGCACAGCCTTACAACAAAAATCTTTGTCAGTGCAGTGAACATCAGATCAGATTTGCTGCTAGTTTTTATTGATTAGTAATTATTGGTGGATTTGATTTACTAGGCTTCGAGTAGTAAAAAAGTACAAAAATAACCCGTTACAGTGCACTTACAGTGCATTCAGGCAGTGTATGACCACTTACAGCAATAGTGAAAGGAAAAAAACAGTAGGTAGGGTTGGGTATCATTTTGGTTTTTCCGATACCGGTGCTACATTGATACTTTTAAAACGGTATCGGTGCCTAAATCGATACTTTTAAAGAAGAGCCACAAAACACCTGTGGATGACATTAAAGAACAAAATGTTCAATTATAAATATTAAATAAATAAAAATTCACAACAAATTCACAATTAAAGTGATTGTGAAATGAGCATGTACACTAACATTGCTAGAAATATGTTATGGTGTTTAGTATAATTATATGCTTGTACATGTAGTCAGTCAGTAAAAAGCTTGACAGACTGCATGTCTAGAGATCAGACTGACAGATGCTATAAAGTTTTGGTCTCGATTGTCTTACTTGTTAAATGCTTTACTGTGTTGAGAACGAGCTCCGCGGCACGCACCATACGCTTCGTTGATTTTAAACGTGCAACAGTTTTATTGTGATCACTTGCATTACAGACACGTTTTGGATTAACGTTAGTTTCACTTTAAAACTTGCCTTATGCGGCGGATGAAGTTTAAGACTTCGCACGGTGATGAATGGATGCTGAACTCGCCGAGATGGATGGAGCGAGATGAGTGCTCGCGTTAAAACTGTCTTTCACTATGATGAATCCACGGGTCCCAGATTGCACAGGTACATCTGTAAGATGTCTGCTAAAGATCTGGAGACCTGGAAAACATCTGCTGTGTAGAAACATCTGCTAAACATCTTGGAAAGAGCTTTTGTACATCCATTCAAATTCCTACACATTTTACAGTCATCTTCTAGAGGTCTATGTGCCATCTGACGTCTCGGAGATGAAGGGCAGACGAGCAAACGGCATCTGCCAGATGTCTTGCAGAGGAAAATGCAGACATCAAATAGATATCTGCCAGATGTACATGTTCTATCAGGGGTCTTTTCGTACAGTAAAAAAAATAAAACGAATCTGTGCGCGGAAAAGACGCGAAATGTGAGTCGGGCCTAAGATGTGTTGGATTTGTATTATTTGCGGTTTCCGACTTTCGTTCGTGTGAATGAGGGGAAATGTGACAATCGATGGCTCAGTCCGCATTTAAGTGGCACTGAAATCTTCTTTTTGATTCGGTCCAGTTACATACCAGATACATAGTGTTTTCGGTACCCAACCCTACAATACAGTATAGGAGAATAACAACTAGGGAAAGAAAAACAACACAAATAAAAAGCCTAGATGATAGCATATACAATTTTTTGTGTGTGGATGTGTGTTCCCTGGGATCAAACCCAGAACCTTTTCAGATTAACCCATCCAAAGTCCATCCACGTTTTTATGCTTCTGCACAACTTGTTCTTTTCTCTTCTTCAACAGATAAAGCTGAACCACGCGCTTTTAGGATACCTGCAGGATTCTTTCACATACAGCATGTTTGAAAAACTAACCACAACTTTCATCAAGAGTGTGGTGCCAGAACATCAGCAAAGTGTGAGAAACCGTGAGCAGATTGCCTGGACGTTTGAGGTCACCAGCAGACTCAAGGCCCTGGACCTACACCCCATGAACAGAGTCATGGGATTTGGAGCTAAGTACGTCAAGGACCACTTTACTCCCTGGGTTCAAGGGCACGGTGGCTGGGTAAGAGTCAATACACTTATTCTTGTTGTGTTGAATACATAAATAAAAAATGTACTGGAATGCTAGTTTCTACAGAACAGTGTGAGTTACAATTGTCATCACAACAGGAGCAAGCCTTTGACGATGATGAGGACGAGGTCCATTGATGCAAGACTGCATAAGCATGCCAACAGAGGCTCACTGTTAAACAACTTTAGATAGTTGTGTGGCATGATGTAAGGTTAATTGATTTTTTTATAAAAAATGTGAAATTCATGTGTATAAATTCTGTAGTTTGTTATAGTTTACATGTCAGTCTACTGTGTGTTTCTGTGTGTTATAAATGAAGTATGTTCTTGCCACATATTTACATTTAGTCTTTTATCCAAAGCAATTTACAGAGAGTTCAGGGAGCTATAACGCAAATAAAACATTGCCAAACCCTTTCAAAAACAGCCCAACATGTAATGCTAAAATATAATGCTTTATTGATCAAGTTGACATTGTTAGCAACAAATCAAGCACAGACTCATTACAAATACAATACAGCATTGAAATCAGAGCAGTGCTCACGATTGTGACATATTTTTCTTTTCAAGTACAGTTTACATGTCTTATAGCTTTCATTGCTACATGCTGCAATATTGTTTTGGGAAAAAACACTTCGTATATTTTGTCATAAGCACAACATTACAATTATCAGAGGAGGCACAAAGAGGCAGTATTTGTTACCAGAAAAGACTTGAACAATACTAAATAATTTTTGTCATTAATGCTTCTTCAGCATCCTGATGAAACTAGTCACATTGTAAGTTAATACAATTACGTCAGTGTGATGTAATGTTTGTGTTTGCAGTATTTCATGTGCTGTATGGATAACAAGGCAAGACGATAATAATGAATTTAGCCCAGAGAATCGATATCAATATGATACTTGCAACTGTTAAAGTATTTAGTTCATGTCATGTGAAATAAGTCATACTATTCTGTAAAGCTAAGTTGCATTTGTATTCAGGAATCGGACGAATCCGAATGGCTTAGATGCCGAGGTACGTGTTCATTTTTCCCAGGGCGTCACAGACAGTGGTGAGGTCACTGCGTAGCTCTTGCACCACGTTTTCAATGCTTCTGGTATCCTTCAGTAAATCGATGCTTTGGGTGTACGGGTTATAGTAGACAGAAAAAGGCCTCTTAATGGTTTTAGCAAAATCCCTGTTAGAAATAGAAATTTTTTGTTATTATGTCATATAATGATTTCTATGTGCATTCCTAATTTAAGATGTAGCGAATTTTTTTACTCTGATGCAACCTGTGAATATTTTTTTGTCTGAATAAATGTATATTTACCTCATTTTCTCTTTTGCCTCTTCAAAACTTTCAGAGAAAAAATAAACGTCTTGAAAAGTTGTGATGAGACATTCTTGGTAGCATGTGGTTTTGGGATCGAAAGTCTTCACTGTTGCTTTGTCAGATAGCGCATGCTGTAGAATAACAGGATTGAGGCCATATAGTTATATGTGTTATTTAACTGATAGTTCACCTAAAAGCGAAAATGTTGTCATCATTTACTTTTCATTTAAGAACACAAAAAATATATTTTAAAGAAAGTTGATAACCAAAAAGTGTTGGACCCCATACACTTCTATTGTGCTTGACACAAAACCAATCCAAGTGAATGGGTGCCAGTTAACAACATTCTTTAAAATATCATCATTTGTGTTCTGTGGAATAAAAGAAAGTCATGAAATGACATGAGAGTTAGTAAATGATGACGTCGTTTATTTTTTGGTGAAACTATCGCTTAAATGACAGGGTGTCGTACCCTCAACTCTCCAATAGAAGACAGCAGACCTGCTCCATAAGCTCTCAACTGACCGTCCTGTTTGCACAACCCGAACTCAATGGTGAAGAAATAGCACTGCCAAAAAAGCACACTGGTTTATTGCATGTAAACGAAATGATAGTTTGCATACGTTTAAATGTGAAGGCAAGCATAAATATAATCAATATACACAGCAAGCATGCAAAGAACTATCGTCATATCCCCATCTCACGTGATGTACTTGAACTCCATCAACTCTAATGTAGCTTCAGGCCCTTATGAGAAGCACCCACTCGTATCCCCAGATCTGATTGTCTCTGGCTGCGATCCCCCACACAGCCACAGATCTCATTTAAACTCAATGCAAATGCATATGAGAGATCAACAACATAGATCAACACCTGACAGTAACATGGTGAAATAAAGCCCTGTGACCTTCTTTGCTTTTGTTGTTGATAATGTTCAGAACCTGCCAGTCAGGCCAGCAATACAGGGATGAGTTTGAATAATTCGATTGGCTGGTATCAGACTTACGGTTGCCAGTTTTTGTACGTCCTCATCAGAAGCCCCTAGAGATGCGAGACCAATTTCCTGTGAGAACTGAGCAAACTTGGGATCTGCCAGCAGCGGTACATGACCCAACAGTTCATGGCAGGTGTCCCTGAAACCAGAAGCAATTTAGAAAAAGAAACACGTTTTTGTACATCGAACATTTGTATGTGGCGTGTACTCACGGTTCTGGTGTGTAAAGAGGGTCTGTGCTATGACGTACATATTGAGTGCAGTTAAACACTCGGTAAGCCAGGCCGGCCAGAAAATCTCTTGGTGACAGATACCCTGCAACGGGTCGCACGGTGAACCCTGACCTCTCTGCAAGAGGGTCAACACCCAAAAACGACTTATTAGTTGCATGCAGTGAGTCAGGGTTAACTATAAGAATACCTTCACGCTTATCACTTTACCTCTTAGGAACTGAGAAACATCCTCCAGCTGTGGGATGTTGTCCTCTCTGTATCCACAATGCTTCACCAACATTGGGAGGTTTTTCAAGTATTCACTGCAGGCGTGAGTGGGATAGAGTTTAGTCAGCTCTCGAAACACTACGCCCCACGTCTTCACCTCCTCAGTTGTGTACTCTATAAGCGGGATGGGCTGCCCACTGTTAGATGAAACGTATGATTCATTATAAAATAAAATAAAGTTTCACTTTAAAATCCCTCAAAGACTACCAACTGTCGAATATTTAGGATTTTTTTAAGCCAAGTACTCATTTAAACTACATTTCATTATGGAAGAGATAGTCAAATCTATACTAACAATTTGTAGTTCATCGCAACCTCCACAAAGTACTTCCTCCTCTGCCTGTACACTTTGTCTTTAAAGCCCTGTAACAGAGAGCAGAGAATCTCTAAAGTCATGACCAAATGAGATGTTCTACGAATAATCACAATTAATCGCATCCAGATTCAAAGTTTGTGCTTACATAATATATGTGCTTATTTATTTAAACCCATACACGTACACGTACATGTTTTCCTTTAAAAAATTATATTTGCATGTATATGACAATATTCATGTGTGATTCAAATTTGATATTTTTCTTAAAGATATACATGTAGGCGTTTGTGTTAATACGATTATTAAATAAATATGCACAGTGCACAGACATACAGCTGTGGAAATAATTAATTTTCATTTCAAATTAGGTCATCACATAAAAATAATTTACAAGCATTTTGTAAATACACGTACAAATACCACTGTCGTATTGCTTAAAAGTGAATATGAACTTGTAATTGAGGTTTAAAAATGACAGAGCATCTTTTCCGTTATTTTGACCTGTTTCTGCAGCGTTCATTTTCTGCAAATAAAAGCAAAAAGAAACAATATTTTTATTTCAAATTTGGTTGAAATGTTGTTAGTAGGTCACAGACAGAATGAAAAAAAAAATGATAATTTTACCTAAACACATAGGTACTTTAGAAAAACGGTCTCTGAAATGGTTTCCTTATTTTGTTCTTGGCTGTATGTCATCTAAACATAATCTTTTATTCTGGATGTGATTAATCGTGATTAATCACTGAACAGCCATTATATGGGAGGTATCATTTGCCCATAGTTACTTACCGGGTGATCCGCATCCAGTTCTGAACCATACATTAGCACTCTATGAGAGCATTGGTCCAGCTCTGAGATTTTATGAGGAAACCAGGGTATTCCTTCGCCATCCGGCAATCCACCCAAAACACACACGCAGTCCAAACAGTCTATAAAAAAACACAATTTGGGTTAATCTTATGGTAATAATTCCTCAACTCAGTTTGCGTCAAATAACTACTATGTGATTGAATAAAATGATTAAGAAACAGCATGTCAGGATATCAAATACAGATTGCTATTAGAAAGCAAAGGTTTGTAAATAAATGAGAGACATACCGGTCTCTGAAGACCACACGTGTTGAGGTGTGTTGTATGACACAAGGTTGACGTGATCTTTCAGGTGTTTCACAAGATCATTAAACTCTTTCTTTGTACAGCTGCATTCTGCATATATCTCCACTTCATTTGATATTCTCTTGGATCTACGAGACTCAATGTGGGCCAGATTCACATGCTTTTCCTTACAGCAAACATACAGCATCAACAAACAGTCAGACGTCCGTTAAAACACGTACAGCTATAGTGATTTAATTTAGTGAAGTGTACTAATAATCCACTCTGCTGAAGGATGAGGTTCACTAACCTGAAAGAGCCTCAAGGCTTTCACAAGACAGCCCACTTCATTCTTCACAGATAAAATCACTGCTAATTTCCCAGGGTCAAGGTCGGATTTCTGTTCTTCTTTGTCCGGTGTCTCATCTATCCGATTAAAGGATGTTCTCCGGAGCTGTGAGGCGGTGTTTAAGAAATACTCATCTTAAGATGTAACCATGGAAATGCTAAGGAGGAGAATTTAAACCCAGACACTTTGACCTTGACTAGTCAGTTTTTAATCACTTTGACCCAGAAACATTAAAGTATGACACAAATACAACAAATTTTGTCTTTCTGAGAATATTATCCTGCTTATGTTTTAAACTACTGCCATGATGAAATCATTTATTTGCCTTGGTACAAATTGCCTATAGCACTTTTCTTTTCCCTCCATTGGGTAAAACTCAACATTTGAGTGACTGAAAATGATGGAGCAGGTTACCTAATTACCAACAGATACACCGGACAAAACAGATTTTCTTGCATATTATTTGACATTTTGACTCAGCATTAATGATTAAAAATACGTATTATAAATAAAAATGCTGTGTTATATAAATATACCTTGAGTTTATCATTTGAAAAATAAAATGTATACGCTTCAACTTGATTAAACTTCATTCAAGTTTATTTTTCTTACACTATTGGCAGACAGACATTATTAGAATTTTGTTTTAGCATTAATTTTGATGTCTATATCTATGTCTTGATATAAGTATTTGTAGATATCTGTACTGAAAAACACGATTTTTTATATGTTTTGCAGTGTAAATGCTTTTTTTTCAAAGTACACAAACTTTAAAAAAGATTTTTCCATTACTTTAACTCATCAAAATAATTGAATCAATTTCAACTGAATTTTTCAGGTTATATAAACGTTTCTGTTGTACTCAAATTTTACATTTCTTTTAAGAAAACAAGACTCATTTCTCAAGCAAATTAATCTTGAATAAGCAAGAAATACTAGTGATTTTATATATTGATTTGCAGTATACAGGTTTATCAAAACTGTTCCGTACTTACCATGGATGCTCCTAAGTGCTGCTGATCAAACATTGCTGAATCCAAAGACAGACCTCGCCGAGCCCAGTACTTGCTGGAGAACATCATCATGGCAGGTTGCATCTTTGGCACCGCTTGTTGCCCCCTTTTCCTAAGAAGACCAATCGGTGATTTGGGGGCTACCAGTGGCCCCTTCTGATTAGGCTGCAGTTCAGATGTCATCATGGTTTCAGTCTCTTGAGACGTTTTCTTTCCCTGCATTTTGTATGGTGAAGGTACTACTAACTCAGATTTCCCCTGGAGCTGCACCTTTAAAATTCATGGAGCTCTTTAGTTGTGCCACAGTCTCTGATACTCCTTCCCTGTCAGTACAGGAGCCTGGATTATATACTGTGACGAATGACGTTGATAAGCGCTGCTTTCACGTCACAGGCGACAGCTCTTTTTAGCTTTTGAGAGGCTGGCACCTTCATTAGGAAACGCTGACACACCCAACTCCTGATTGTAGTGGATAAGCGCAGTGCATCATCTAAACTCTAGGAGATATGAAACCGAGACCTAAAGAATTTGGATTTCAAGAAATGTTGTTTTATTTTACTTCCAAGAGATCAGAATCAACAATAGTAAATGCCACAGACTACCCAGCATTTCCGTGAGATAGAAAAACCTTTGTACTGTGTCTCCCAGATGCAAGATTTAGAAGAAACACTGCAAGTTCAAGTAAACCATAGGAAATGTATACAATATATAATGTATGCTCTTACAATTTAAGAAAAGCCTTTTCATTCTTGTAAGAACTAAAGCAGCGTTTACCAGCCACCAGTCCACATTTTGGTTGTCCTCCTAACAAAACACCTGTTTTGACTACTAGTCCTGAAATGGATCTCTGGTAAAGAGATATCTAAACTGTGTACTGTTTATGTGGATTGGTCACATCTAAACCACTTAAACAGCTGGATTTCACCATCTGGCAATGTTGATCAGTTAAGTTTAGATGTGCAGTCACTTTTAAAAAAAATCACCAAACAAACAGAAAATCTGAAAGATGCCCGTCCTCTCAGTAAGTATATATTGGTGGGAATAGAGCAATCATAAACTTAAATGTCAGTGTCAACAAACATACTCAGAAGGGTGACTGCGGAAAACACTCTCAAGAGCTTAAAAGGACAGTTCACCCAAAAATTGAGTTGATCAAAATCTGTATGCAGTTCTTTGTTCTGGTGAACACAGAGAAAGATATTTGGAAGAATGTATGTAATCAAACAGTTCTTGGCCTCCATTGACTACCATATAGTTGCAAAAATTACAATGGTATAGTCAAAAGTGCCTCAGAACTGTTTGCTTTGCTGGATTCTTCAAAATATATATTTTTTGTGCTCAACAGAACTAAGACATTTACCAAGAATGTTTACTTTTTGACCATGGTATGATGGTCAATGGTGGCCAAGCACTGATTGGCTACAAGCGTTCCTCCAAATATCTTTCTCTGAAGGTGAGTAAATGAAGAAAGAAGTTTCGTTTTTGGGTGAGATGTTCCTTTAAGGATTAATGCGTATTGTTTACGCCTTTTGCTGAATGAGTGTATATTTGTCAGTGCACAGAATATGCTGGCTTTTTTTAATGAAAGATGGCTGAAGGAGAGATAACATTACTCTGGTAAGCAGTGAGCTATCAGCTGCCTCTGGGGCAATTTCCTGTGGAAGAGGAAATGAAAGAGATGGAAGTTGATTTTGAGTGGCTTTGTTGTGGGCTCTGCTTACTAGTGGATAAAAGACGCTGCGGTTCTCAATCAGCATTTCACAGTCTTCACATCTCATGTGCAAATGTCATGGTGGGCCGACTATGTATTATCTCCACCATTTCAGAGGCCATATTTACATGCTAGGTGGATCTGTTGACTTTAGTTTACATGGTCAAGCAAATTTTCAAGGGGCTATTTATATATTCTTTCTCTCATTTACACATGTCCCTTTTGTTTTTGTGGCTGTTTGCAAATCTCAAGGACTCTCATCTAATGCAATCTTGAGTTGAGCATGCAACACATTAAGTAATATAACATCATGGTAAATGGCTTGCTTTACAGGGCAAAGACACAAAGAGCAGCAAAGAGGCAGCTTTGCCTAAAATTTCATTTTAGATCAATTCATTTCCACCTTATTTTTCTGCCATCACCAAAAAACATGACGATCTTTACAGCCTTGCATTCAGAAATATAACTCACAGGCTTATGGGAGCAGAGCAGATTTTAATTCAAATCTGTATTATTTAGGAAAAGAGCAAATCATAAGAAAAAAATATTTTAATATTTAACAATGGAAACCCCACCTCATTATGAAAACTCTCTCTATACATTGAGAAGGAATGATTATTTCAATGAAAGACAATATGGTACAAGAATATTACAAAAATAATGTTTAGGATCCGTTGAGATCCTAGTTTTACATTCATATATTTTCTCTGGGATATTTTACAATGTAGCATCATTTGGTAGCAAATATCTACACGATACCCAATACTGTTCATCTTTCTGAAATACGGGGCTATAAAATCTGTACTACACTGTACACTAGGAAATGAAGGCTACTTTGCAGCCATTGTGTGTCGTTTCTTTTAAGTGACTGTGGCCATTGGACACGACCTGATCTTGTCCATGTGTGGATCTTGGTGACTCAAGAATTCCGTATTCACTGGTTTCTAATGCTGCTGAGCTTTCAGTGGCTGTGGTGAGACCCAGCATCTCACTCACTGAGTGGGGTAGGTTCTTAAAAGAGAATCAAAACAAAATAAAAACATTAAAACAAACAGCACAATAATTAAAATACTGCTGAAATGTATAACAGTCTACAAAGCTGCTCATGAGACATACCTTGCAATTCTTTATCTGCATACAGATAGACTCAGATTTACCGAGAATTTCTTCTATGTCCAATTTCATAGAGAGTTCATTTATGTGCTGTAACGATAAAAAACAGTAGGTTACCTTTACCCAGAGTAAAAAAATGATCTACATTAGAATATCGTTGCAGATAACCGCTAACCTTTAGGATTTCATTGAATCCATATTTTCTGTCCATTATTTTTTGTTTCTCAGAGTCTAAGATGGCACAGCACACCAGAAGGTGAAAATTTTGGCAAGGCAGTCCGGTCCACATGACCTAATGGGCAAATATATCAAAGAAATGTGTAATCAAAATTCTGATTGAACAGATCATGTTGGAGTTTATGTATTGGTGTGAACATAAGGCGTTGGGACTGTGGTTTCAGCACACCTCCCAAAGGCGAAGGACGTCTTGAAAATGCAGCTCTCTCTTAAATCGGATCAACAACCATCGAAAACAGAAATACAAGTAACCAGAATCCTGTGCCTCTGTAAAAAAAAAAAACGAAGTAAACATTAGTCACAACGAGGCAGAATACAGTGAAAAATCTGAATGAATTATCCTCACCGAGGTAGTTCCAGAAGGCCAGGTCTAGAAGGCGTAGCAACGTGCTGAGCTGAGTCAGCTGGGTCTTCATTCCCTGCATCTGTTCCTCAAAGTTTTCATGCTGTAAGACATTATGAAACGTATCTTAAATGCAGCTTTTATCTCAGTCACTCCATTCAAAGTTCTTGCATGTACCAGCGCAGGGACGGAAACATGCTTTATTGATTTCGTCAAATCATCTCAAAGGCATTCATATGCAACCAAGTGCTAAACTCAGATAAACAAGATGACATTACCATCTCATCCATGAGAGAAACAAAGCACCAGAAGGCATCAACTTCGTTTTCCATAACAACGAGAATGGGAGAGAGCAGGTCACTCATGCCCTGCACGTAACCTGTACAGGAGTATCAAACACACTACATTAAAAAGCACTCATCATAATGTAAATAATTCAATGTGCAATTAAAATTAAAATGACATTAACCAAAAAAAAATAGACAATACTTAAAAACAAGGATTGAAGAGTCAGTAGAAGCATTTTAGAACACATTGCATAACATTGATTCAAATAAGTGTTGTTATCTTACCTAAATCAAAGTCGTACATGCAGTAGGTCATCAGAATGTCATGTAGTAATATCAAGCCGGGATTGTCCAAGCCTTCATAAAACTTGTTATTGCGGTCGGTCCGGTTCACATCTTTTTCTACAGAGATTCAACAATCAGTAATGCAGCATTATTACAAGCAAAGACAACGTTGCACGTGTTTGATGTTACATTATTTAGACTGCTTTACTTCCGAAACTATTTGTAAAACAACACTGACACTGAATACACACCAATAAGGCTCCTGTAATCTCGTAATCTAGAGTTTCTGCGTTCCTGTTCCTCACTGACTGATTTCCACTGCAGTTTCATTCTGAAGTATTCGTCTCTGTTGAGAAAAAATAACACGTATTAATACGTTGATACTCAAGCAATTACAACATCAGTTATGGGACACCTGCATACGTTTTTCTCTTCTGGAGGTCTTTTCTTTCTTCATGGGTGCTGTTCCAGGGGAAATAGCTAAGCAAAAACTTCCAAGCCTCTTTCCTCACTGCATGACAAAGACCCTGATAAAAATAAAAGCACAACAACATTAATGACGTCTGCATTAACGACAATCTCAAATCATTTGAGAGATATTACAATTAGTGTTATTGTGTAAAAAAAAATTACATTACATTTACATTTATATTTATTCATTTGGCAGACCCTTTAATCCAAAGCGATTTACAAGTAGGGTGCAGTGGACAGCTATCACTGCAGAGCAAACAGGGGTAAGGTGCTTGCTCAAGTGCACTTCAGCCATTTCCTGGTGGCACTGAGAATTTAACCAGCGAGCTTCCTTCTACGAGTCCAACTCTCTAACCACTAGACCACAACTGACCCCTTAAATTAATTTCCTCGAATTGCAAACAACACTTAACTTCACTCCATCTCTCCCCCTTCCCTTACGAAGCACTACGGTGGCTGACACAGCACTAAGATGTTGTTACGTTTTCACTTCTTTGCTGAAGGAGATAATGTATTTACAAATGACGTTCTGTAGAGCAGTTTGTCCGCTTAGGGCTACTGTAGAAACAACATGGCGAATTCAATATAAGGGGAACTGCGGTGTATGTAGATAGAAATAGCTCATTCTAAGGTAATAAAAACATAACGTAATGTAATGTAATGTAATTATGTATATTATATTGCATTTCTGTCAATAGATGGTCCAAAAAATAACACATGGGACCTTTAAAACAGGCGTTCTCTCATGCCTTAAAAGTAAAGTCTTACCCCTTTAAAAATGAGCTCCTTTATGAGAGAAACGTTTTTCATTCTTCCTTCTGAGTCTTGGTACTTGGTCCATTCTTCCATTGTAACAGGCCCCTTCCTCTGCACTTCTGGTCGCGGCCCCAGATCAGGCTGCAAAACACACACACCTTAACTACAGTATTTTCTGTATTGGCTGAAATTAAATTTAGAAGTACATCCACTCACTCTGGTTATGACTTCAAAGCCAGGTTCCTCCTGTTGGTTAATCTCTAGTCCAGGAATGAGCTCTCCCATCGGGTCAGCAACCTCCTCTGCAGGTCGCTGGTGACACTCTGAATCCGGCACCCGAAACGCATCAAAGATGTAATTGGTGACTTTGGAAAAGCCACCTACTGTCGTTGTATAGGGATCCTTCCTGAATTTCTGTTCAGACAATGAAAATTTCATGCATCACTTTTATCTGCTTCGACAAACTCGGATATTCAAAGTACCATTTTTAACGAAAATCAGCTGTATAAAAGGCAAGTGATTTAACAAAATAATATAATATTCTTGCTATAAATGACATACCTTTACAATACCATAGTTTACATCATCCAAAAGGTTCTCAAAAGACTGTGAGAAAGCTTTGCTAAAGGTGCTGACAAACAGAATGCTTTCATCATCAGGGCTCCTTAAAAACAAGTCCAGAGCATATCCACATTAACATTCATTGCATAATCCCAGCAATAATTAAGAAAATAAACACAATAAAAGCAAAGTATTTGTTGAATAGTAAACGAATGACATCATTGGTCATATCTCTCCATGCCTTAAATGACAGGAGAAGCTAAGCCAACAAAGCCCAGCCTACATTTCATTATGGAGGCCGAGATAAGAACTTTAATAACAAAAGCTATCTGTTCCTCAGCACAGTCGAATTCAGAATGCTCACAGCCGGATTTAATCTGCTGTGATATTTAACGCTGTTTCTTTCATAAAGCCTTAACTCTAAAGGCACAGCTGCTGTTCGACCTTACACGAGTCACGTTCACGGCCTCTCGCCACAGAACACATGCCTGACTTCCTCAAAGACACGAGATGTTCAAGTTAAGTGTTTTTTTCACTTGCATCCGAATCGGGTTAGTTTTGACGTGCTCTGTTTTAGAGGGGAAAGTCTCCGGATGAAGAATTCTGATTGGTCACACTGAAGGGTCTTAGAGAGTAAGCTTATTGCATGTTGTATTTAGTGAATTAAAAGGTCAGGGGTCAGTTTTAAAAATAAGGACGGGCTGAGTGAAGTATTACAACATTTTCAATCAGAAGAGGCCTGATATTAGATATGGTTATGTAAAAACGGGGTATGTAGGTTTTGTCATTTATGACGAAAAACATAAAATAGGTCATAACATGGTCTGTTTTGAATCGAAAAAAAGTTGATTGTTTGGATATAAGGGGTTCTTTTTTTAAGTCATATATTCTTAACTGCAAAAAAACTTAAACATTAAAAGAGCATGTTCTATATGGCAATAGTCTTAGTGCATTAAAACTGGTCAGTAACTCTGCGGTGCACTCTACTGGTCCAATGCTGCGACTAAAAAAAAGATCACAATTGCACACATTTTAAAATCTGAGACCCCACATAAACAGAATTTCAATAGATTTTCAGATGTTTTGCCTACATCTGAGCCAAGGATGAGACTTCACCCACTTAAGACGGAAAGTCAGGCACGGACACTTCACTTACTCGCTGATCTGAACTGATTTCCTCAGGCTATCCAGAAACGCTGTGCTCCCTCCCTGGTGGAAGTGAATTGTTGGCAGTGCTGTGCCATCTTTCAAGCTGAAAATAAGGTATGACCAGCCCTCCCGTTTAACTGTGATGGACCTGAGGTCAGACACGTTGAAAGAGAAGGCCCATTTGTTGCGGTCATTTACGTGGTTTGATCCACCTGTGATCAAAAAATAACATGCTCGGTTTCAGTTACAAATTTGCATCTTCTGATTTGGGAACAAAAACCTGAGCTATAATTCATTGGCTGATGCATGACATTTTCTGTTAGGTACCGAAAGAAACGAATAGTGACAGCAGTCTGATACAGAAGTAACTTTAGAAAAGGTCCCCCAGTCAATTTCACATCATTTTTTTAAGAACCATAAGATCATAAGATTTCTTGGGAACGAGTAAAAAATAAACAAGACATGAAGTACAAATTATGTTCCAGGAACTGTAAAAGCACTGCCAGCTCGTTTTGGATATTTCCACAGAGACATCATACTGGCAAACTAACCTCGTTTGCAAAGAGCGTCTTTCAAACAATGACCACAAAAGTTTTTTGAAAAAAGCAAACTTGTCGAATTAGTCATTTGTATTTCATCAAATGAGATCACAAACATTTACCTTCTCCATGACTATGAGCTTTCCTCCTGAATGAGACAGCATTGATCATGTCCCATTCTGTTTCATAGCTCAGCTGATGGTCAACAGGTCGATGAGGTTTGTTTTCAGAACTCTGAGTCCACTCCACTACTGAATTGGAGTCCTTCACACAACAATCAAACAGACATAAGTCAGGATATCCATTTAATATAGTATAAAACAATAGTGCAACAACAGGTCTCATAAAGAGACAAGAGACTAACAAACCTTGCAGGCACACAGCATGTTTGAGGGATCTGCATCCTCCAATGGTTTATATTCCACAAGAGTTTCTCCATCCTACAGTTGAATAAAGACAAAATCCATAATAAACATAATGGAAAAGACTTGTGACATGAATTTAATCCTGCACACAAGGATGAAGTATAACAGTTTATAAAGGAATAGTTCAACGTCAAAATGCAAGTTCTGTCATCATCTACTAATCCTCTTGTCATTTCAAACCTTTATGACTTTCTTCCGCAGAACACAAAAGAAGATATCTTGCTAAATGTTGTTAACAGCCCCCATTCACTTGCATTGGTTACGATAGAAGTGAATGGGGGGGGGGCCTGCTGTTCTGTTACCAACATTTTTCAAACAATCTTCTCTTGTGTTCTGCAGAAGAAAGAAAGTCATACGGGTTTGAATTGACAAGAGGGCATGTAAATGATGACAGAATTTACATTTTGAAGGTGAACTACTCCTTTAAGTAATCCAATTCATGTTGATTTCAGGAAAACATAACACACTCGAATAAACATTCTACTTAAAAATGGGGATAACCTCACCTTATCAGTAATCCTGAGGATCCCTGATATTAAATCCTGATCGTCACATTCATCAGGAGATGAGTGTATAAAAACTCCCTCATGTTCAAATACCACCTGCAATACAGATGATAGTATGCTGTTAGATACATAATAAATGTAGGTTAATATATATATAATGTGTATATATATATATATATATATATACATATACACACACACACACATATATATACATACATATGTATGTATATATATATATATATATATATATATATATATATATACATACATATGTATGTATATATATATATATATATATATATATACATACATACGTATGTATATATATATATATATATATATATATATATATATATATATATATATATATATATATATATACATACACAGGGCTGTAAAGTGTTGACATAAGTGCTGATCTGAGAGTTTATTTCATAAGCATTTCACTGTTAGAGAAAAGATATCGACAACCACAAACTCTTTGCGACGACCCGTCAAAATAAAAGTCTGGTTAATTAAAAACAGGGCTGTCAACGTTAACGTTTGTGATTATATTTTTCAGATTAACGCGTTTAAAATATTTAACGCAACGCAACATCCGTTTGTTATGTCATCCTTTATCTAGTTCACCTTATATAATCAAGCTGTCATTCATGTACAGGATTTTAAACCACTTATGCGCGTTTTTAAACAGTTTGTTTTTGTTCAGCTTCTAGCAGTGGGACGCGGCAAAACGCAACGCGAGTTCAAGTCTGGTGTATACAGTCACGGGCTATAGGCTGCGTCAGCGAATCTCTGCCAGACAGTAATCCAGTATTAAGTTCTCTTTCGTGCTTAAATGAATAAAACCAAACAAGACTATACCAGAAAGCCCGTTTTGTTTAGCACTTTCGTAAGCACAGACTTCAACGTGTTAAATAAAATCTTAAATGAATGCAAAGAGTTGTGAAGATGTAAGTGGCGTCGAATCTGCGTCGAGCGGCAGCTCTTAAAGGGGCCGCATCCTTAAAACTGCCGCTGTGAGGAATTCAATGCGTTTAGTATCTTTAATGAGAATTCTTCTGTATTTAAGTTACAAATGATCATTAAAGATTGTATTTGTGTTTGAGAACTTCCATTAAATGTGCGTAGATTTCCTACCTGTTAGACATGATAGCTCTCAATTAAGCTTTTGAATGGCTATAATTAATGTTAAAACAAAAATAATCAACTTAACAGAGACATCAGTAAATAATATCGGCTTTCATTCATAAAATGATGCTATTAAAGAAATCTGTTGTTTTCACATTAATTTTAAAATTAAATGTGAAATTATTAGATTGTAAAGTACATTTTAAAACGTATTATTTAAATTCAAACGCAAACAGGAACATGGGAAAAACTAAATTATATGGCCCTAATGTACCCAACTGTAACATTAATGTCCCTCGTCCGTTACCTGCCTATTTATGTGATAAACTACACATATATATAGTTTAATATAATAATAAAACTGACGTTTCACACTTGTGCTAAAACTGTTTGGCCTGTGTTACAAAACTTCAACCTCTAGCACCAGTGCTACGTGCAAAAAAGTCAACGTACAGCCGTATCAAATATCAATGAAAAGAACATTGTGTCGACTGGCTATTTGAAAATATTAAGAAAGTCTATCTCTTTCATAAACCAGCAAGAACAAACATTTTAATATTACGTTTTGGTATTTCATAGGTGTAGGTTGTTAACCTGCTAACGTTACTACATGAACCGAATTGACAGCTACTGTCATGTAAGGACACAAACAGAATGTTCCAGATTTGCTGTCAGTAATAGCAACACACAACATTAACATTATCTATTAATGAAACAACCCACTGAATGGAGAAAAAAACTTGTGTGTGTATAGTAGATAGTTACGTAATGGATTCCGGTTAACCATGGCTTAATGTATTTTAGGAGTGAATATTAGATGTAATTTTGGTGACAAGCGGTTAAAGAAAAGAAAGCACGTATGTTACAATACTGCAAACCAAGTGGAACAAACTGACATGTATTAAATTAACTCAAACATGTCCTATCATACAATAAACTCTATATGTACACAGCACTAATTTACAACTATGGGCAGCCTTATGACTCAACACCAGTTAAAGCAACGATACAACACCAGTTAGACATTTTTTGTTTACAGACGACCCCCAGACGTAAGTTACATTGTCGACGTGGCCCACGACTATCATTACTTCTAATGTCCGTGTTTTGGTAGTTTGAACTGCTGTATGACACTATTAGTTGATAGCAGACAGGCTAACTATTGCTAAACACAGCAATTTACTACACTGGTATATCATCTACATTGCTCAAATAAATAGTTAAGCAAAACATCCGCGCCAAATCCTACTGAGAAGCACTTGTAATGCGGAGCTATTTTTCATATTTAACCGTATATTGACTTGAAAAGCAGCATGCTCAGTACCTTGGGAGGAGTTGTGGCCGCCATGTCGACTGCTAAATAGACGACGTAGCACTAGCACTTCTCACGTGCCTGTCAGCGATCCACAACAACAGTGACGAGTCATCTTCCGCATGGCCGGCGCCACGCATGCGCATTCACATTTTTTAAATCAACAATATTTAATACAGATAAAATTAGGGTAAGGGTTAGTAACGATTCAAAACAATTAAAATTATTGTATATAACGTGTATGAAGTATTTTAACCCGCGTACAATTTATTAATATACGCTTTTATTTTTGTAAGCTTTACGAGCTTCTTGCTGGCAAAAAGCTGAATGAACACTCATTTGTATGTGTCGCTTTGGTTAAAGTGTAACATTAATATATATTGTATTGCTTAGCGCCTGTATATTATTATTATTATTATTATTATTAGTAGTAGTAGTAGTAGTAGTAGTTGTTGTTGTAGCATTACCTTTTTAAAAATGTGATTACATTTGATTCGTCGACAAATTCGACCTCTGCTGCTCACAACATACACGAGAGGAGGACTTTTATTTTGAAAATAACTTTCAACTGGCGCGAAACTTGTGAGTTTGTTAAAGATTCTTTACCGCGGAACTGTCAGACTAGTTCATGATAAAACATAACATCTTTTCTTGAGATTAACAATATAGAATTGCTTTTGCCGATATTTGACTGGTTTCGTCTTGTTTCAAGAAAAGAAGTCCAGCAAAACAGGAATAATTTGGGTGTCTTTTGAATCCTGATTTAGAGAAACGAATTAAAAAATGGTTCAAATTGTCGTCTCGAGGTAACATTAAACGCCGTCTCAACACAGTTTTAACAAATAGTAAATACAAGTGCTTCTTACTTCAACGAAATCTATTTGCATTGTGTTTTGTAGTAATGCTGGTGAGGGTCCCGCTGAATGGCTTCTCGTGGAGCTGCAGGGAGAAGTGATGTCCAGACAGAACACCGGACTAGCTGGACATCTGATGGGAGACCTTCACTACACCAACGAGGTTTGTCTGATAATAACTTTTGACCGGTTGGCTTAGAAAATTGGTTATGTTGTAACCACAGTGCCTCTATGCATTTATTTTTTGTTGGATTAACTTTTCTCGCAAAGGACTATAATTAAATGTTTGACCATGTGTTCTGTACTTTATTCAAGGGTGTACCTGTGTTAATAGTTGGACATCACATTCTCTACGGTAAGCAGGTTAAACTCGAGAAGGCCTTTGCTGTACTGATGAAACATTCTGGTGTCTCCCAGGATGCTGAGGAAAGCATGGAAACTAACCAGGACAGACCAACTTCTTACACCGTCTCAGCCCTCATCAAAAAGAAACTTATCTTTAAAAACCGACCTAAACCAATCATCACTAATGTGCCAAAGAAAGTGTGATCAATGGCCAGAAATCAGACTGACGGATAAAGCATGATACCTGTCAAAGAGATACGGAGTTTGTTCACTCTTCTGCGGGATTTGATCTGATTATGTATTTATCTATTTTGTGAGTACTTTTGAACAACACATGTAGTGTTTGAGGTTGCTGTGTGCAAACAGTTTGGGAAGAATGAATAGTGGATTAGTATTTTTTGTAGATTTATTGTCAACAGATGCAGTGGATATATTTGTTGTGGAGGAGAGAAATGTGTTTCCAACTTGGGTGATTTTGACAACGATAAAGAAAATAGACGTTTTTAAAACAGGTTTATTATATCAAAATCATTTACAAGTGTTTCAAAAATAATTACGCTGGATTTGGCCTTAGTATCTAAAGACATACTCCAGAGTTCACAAATGCATACAATACAGTTGAATTCATGTGATGTTAAAAGACCATAATGGCCATTTTTGGAGAACATACACTGTGGTTTTCAGTGACCCCTGAATAAATGGTGCTAAACATTTAATATACTTTGCTTTTTATTCTGTGTATGTAAGCTGCCACTTCCTCTGTGGGATGTACCATACTGGAATATAAATCATTTATAACTCCCTAATTGTACAGTATCATGATAACTTGGGTACATAAAAATACAGTGTTTCAGAAAAAAAAGGAGGCTACCCTATGAAATGTAGATAACACTGATATGTTTCAAATATCTTACAATTTTACATTACAAAAATATATGCTACTGTATGATATATTTGAGTGACTGACCAAATAAACCTTATATTTACAAAAAATTTAGATTCACCACCCACAAATGTATGCCTAAACAGTCCGTTGGTTTTGTACAGCTCTTTGTGTGTCTGACAGGTGACGGTGCAAATCCGTTGTTATCTTTGCTGTAATTGCTCAAACCTAATTCATCCAAATCTCATTTTTGAACGTTTCTGAAGTGTGTTCCTGAGGAGCATATTAGTTGTAAAATTTGGCACCCAGTCTGCAAAGTAATTGCATAAAACACGAATGTGAACAGTGAGATTTTAAGTTTGATTGAACTTTTTTTATACTGTAGTTCTACACTCATATACGCTCTTTCGTGTCACTTTAAAGAAACTCTGTGGGAATTACACATGTAAAAAAAGACACTCCACACTAAACGTATTCATCCCCAAACACACACCAGCCTCAGTGTTTACAATTCTGCACTCCCAAGTTTGCGTTTTTGAGGGCAAGTGAGCAATAAAGTTGCAAACTGTGGCATTTAGAGAACTGAAGGTGGAAAA
Source organism: Triplophysa dalaica (assembly GCF_015846415.1). NCBI lineage: Eukaryota > Metazoa > Chordata > Actinopteri > Cypriniformes > Nemacheilidae > Triplophysa > Triplophysa dalaica. The sequence goes on from NC_079555.1 coordinate 6,779,810, forward strand.
ATCCACCAGTTTTTCTTTACTGCATGTCGAAATAGATGATGCAAGGTTAACTAAATTGTTTGTGTGTTTAACCACCTACCATAACATAAATTAGTTCAGTACATGTGATTCCTATTTTTATTCTAGCTAGCAAACAATTTATTGCCGTAACTACTGGGAATAATATACTTATATGTTTAAATATTTGAATGAAAGGGTCGTAATGTCAAATTTCGTAACATCAGGCTAGTATTGAAAGCAACCTGAGAAAACATCCTAAGAACAAATTTATGGGAAAACTTTATGTGAACTATACTATTTATGGGAACTGAGTGTCTTGATACATCTGTTAACATTTTAAAGAGTGTAGTAGAGTTTTGTGGTATATCATAAATATGTAAATAAATTAAATGTAGTTTAAATGTCCTGTCAACTCATCAGCACCACAAAAATATCAAACAGTGATGTTATGATTCATGCTGGATTTTCAGGTGAAGGACGTAAAATATTGACTGGCTTTTTGCAAATACAACTAGTCTTACATAGTTAACTAACCTTATGGTTCAACCAGAAATATTTTATCATTGATTCACGCTGGTGTAAGTCCAAACATGTATGACCTTGTTTCATTGCATAACACAAAATAGATTTTGATGAATGTAACCAAACAACATTGGACCCCAATAACTATTGTATGGAAACAAAACGCCTGAGACATTTCTCAAAATATCTTCTTTGGTGTTCCACAGAAGAAATAGTTGTATACAGCTTTCGAAGAGTGAACAAATGTTGACAGACTTTCAGTTCACTTTCTGCATAATTCAGAGTACCAGCATGACCCCTTTAACTGAATATGGTCATATTGGCTACATGTCCCTACACTAACTTCTCTCATCACTTGATCACTATTGGCTAAACCTTATGCGTTCTTGACTAGCCCTCCGATGTGTGCTTTATAATCACGAAATGCACCATTTCTGCTTTCACCTAATGTAAATTACGGCTCTTTCAAATGCAGAATATGGCCACTGGTTGAAACTATTCAAGTAGCCGTACCGCTTCAAACCAGCGAACTCCCGGGACTCACATGATTCATAATACAGCACCATGTAAAGACGGGTTCATTTCAAATGAACCCGGATAGCTTGATCTGCAGCACCATTAAAGTTGGCCACGCTAGGCTTCAGAATATGATAGGTGATACTGTTCCTCTCTTTTATTACAGCGTTTGGCCACAATGGCCAAGTAGAGCACCAGGAGTATGAGCCAGTAACAGGCATAGAGTGTAGTGCCAGCGATGAGAAGAGCCTTCTCTGTCTCACTGAAGGGCTCCTGCACCTCGCAGTAAATGGTATAAACCACACCCCCCAGCAAAATGGCCGCCCACACAGTCACAGGCACGGCTCCGATCAAATTCACCACTATCTTCTTTCTGCCTGATGTACCCCAGCCTGCTTTGTTAATAGTCAAGAGAGCAAAGATCTTAGCAGGCAGCAGACTTGACATGTAGAGCAGAGAATACAGCGACATGAAGATCATGACCAGGTTGCCTCGCAGGAAGCACGCGTAGGTGGCCTTCACCATACCCACCAGCTGAACCGTCAACAAGAACAGAAGGATGTTCCACAGGCGACCGCGGTAAAACAGATGGATCACCGTAGCCACCAGGAAAAACGGGAAGAACCCGGTCACAACAGACTCATAAGTCATCCAGAGACTGTGCTTGTGGAACCAAAGGGCGTTGTAGAGCCACTCTCGAAAGTAAGACTTGCTCCAGCGGGTTTGCTGGTTGAGCCAGCGCAGGTATTGTGTGGGGGTCTCAGTCTGGCACTGGGAACGTGCCGTGTACTTGGTTTTGTAGCCAAAGCTGAGGACGCGGTTGGTGAGGTGGCGATCATCACCAAAGCTGCACTTGCTTCCTAAGAAGGTCTGGTGATACCAGGGCTCCAAGAACTGCTGGAGGAGAGAGTTGCGGTACATTCCAAGCGGGCCGCTAATGCACTGAACACATCCAAAGTAAGACTGGCAGGCCCGCTCCACATTGAAGGCCATCCAGTAACGGACGCTGCTCAGGAAGGAAATCCAAGAATCATACTTGTTTAGGATCTGAAACAGATAAAGGTAGAACTATGGGTGGCCATACATTATAATAGCAGGTTATTTACCAGATGAATTTGCTGTGTTTCAAAAGTTGAATATAATTGTCTTTATTGATAGTTAAAACAAATGAAAATATCTCACTTGAACATCTCCTCCCACTCCACCCACTTCTGGATCCTGCTCTAGAACCTTGAGCATCTCAATGGTGCACGCTGGATCAAGTACAGTGTCGGAATCACACACCTGCCCACATAATAATTAACTGTTTTAATAAAATATACAGCAGTGACAAAAAGTGATGTCTGACTTTAGGCAATTGACATCTTTTCTCTTTTGGTTACTACTTCTCGGCCACATTTCTGTCTTTTTTAGTTTCTCAGTTGTTTTTCATTTTTTATCTATAATCTATTAATGTTGAGGTCGATCTCCAATTGACAAAGAACAACTGCACCAAAGATGATGGCACACAGATGTTTCAAGGTCATTTTTTCTCAATCAAATGCTGAGCAGAAACAATGAAGGACTGCTGACAGCGCACAGGTGTGCTTAAAACGACAGGTGACAGGAAGGTAACATGACCGACCTTTGACCTGCTGAAAAGATTTAGATTACAGTGACATTGAGGGGAAAACTGTAATGTTTGAGTACATTGTAGTAAAAACATGGCGTTGGATTTTACATTTTTAAAGGTTTTCTTTAAGTGCGCTCACAAAATTTATTGGACTAAACTTAACTTAATTTTAGTTTTCAGGCAGGGATAAATATATATTAAATGTTGTCTCACCTGAATGTAATCCACAGTATTTCCCAATGCTTTGAAGGCAGTATACATCACCTCCCTCTTGCCGCCCCATTCCTGCATAACGCAGGAGTACATGCAGCTCCGCACCACCCTGGCCACCCGTGCAGCCTCCTCTGAGTGCAGCGAACCCCTTCCTTCTCCCCCATCACCGTCGTTGTGGTAATTCCCCTTCCACACCACGCACCCCGTGTGCTCGGCTCCCCCCATCACCTCCTGGAAGATGTCCATCATGTAAGCATCTTCATGCCGATTCCCATCCACCACCAACACTACTTTAAGTCCAGGGAAGGAAATGCGGCGTATGCTCCGCAGACACTTGTGCAAGTAGTCTGGATCCTCTTGATAAGCTGCGATGCAGAGGGCCACGGTGCGATGCAGGTGCTGGGGTCTGGACGGCCCCCTCATTTGCCGGTGCTCCAGGAAGGCGAAGAGGCTCTGCAGGAGGAGGTGGAGGGATAGAAACGCACCATACAGACCAAAAGAGAGGTGGTGCTGCTCGGTGTGGATGAATTGGTAACCTGTCACGTATGCAAGCAGGATGGCAAAGAGCACAACCGCAGCGAACAGGGTGGTGATGAAGATGCGCACAGCAGTGCCAAAGCAAGAGGGCATCTGAAGAAAGAAATAGGAAAAGGAATATAGAAAATATTTCAAATCAAAGTTTTACCTCAAATACACTTGGATAAGTCACGTCGGAGAAAATGGTCTGCCACATACATACAGTATATTAAATATTTAAATTTTTCATATTTGAAAAAATCTCATGAAGACATAAAGCTGAAAATGAATATAATATCTTTTTTAGTTTTAAGTTTTAACAACAAGGCACTTCAAATGACTGTTATTATCATTATCATAATCGTTTATTCCAATGTGTGTTCAGGTGTTGAGTTGTTTTTCTCATTACCGTATATTCTCAATAATGATGCTCACTAAATTCTATAGGGAGACAAAGTTTTTTAAATAATTCAAAGCAACAGTACATTAATGGAGGTACAAAACAACACAATTTGCTTTTTATAATAATAATGAAACTTTTAATTCAATTGCTGTCACTTAGAGAGATTGAAAAATCTTTATTTATTTATTCACCCTCATGTAATGTCAAACCTGTATGACTTTCTTTCTTCTGCAGAATACCAAAGGAGATATTTTGAAGAACGTTGGTAACCAAACTACATTGGCCTTTTGATATACATTGTACGAACACAAAACTACCAAGACATTTCTCTAAATATTTTCTTTAATTTTCTACAGAAGAAAGAGTCCTGTACAAGTTTTGAACCAGGCAAATTTAAATAATATATTACAAAATGAGTTGAAAAGAATGAATCACAAGCTACTGGGAAAAACAGAGATCTTGTAAATATTAAACTATAATGCTAGTCAAAGCTTGGCAGGGAATAAGTGGCGGTCAGCCTGTGGAACAATCCCCCCTTTCATTCATGACGCTGGCTCCAGCTCCACCTATCATGGAAGAAAGAGCCGCTTCACTCGATGCCCTCGAATCATAACTGTGCTGCAATGGGATAGAGTGGCAGAAATATATAGCTGACTTCCACTGAAGTGGTTGTTGATTGTTCCGCCACACTAATTGACTGTTAACTGACTGTGTGCATTCCCAGAGTTATTTACAGCTCTTACATCAGTTTATTCCACAAAACAAATTACACTTTTGAAAGTAGCATTTAGTTTTTAAACAAACAAAATGCATACATTTCTTGTACTACACACATAGGTGCTACAATTCAGTGCTTTAATTTTCTTGTAAGAGATTAATCTTCTTTCCATGGACCTACACTGTACATTTCATCGTGATGTAAATAGTAAATACAAACAGAATATAGACCCCAAGGGATTGAGACAGGAGGCAGATATTGAGTGACATGTTTGACCCTAATTAGAGGGATTCTTCATCTGGAGACTGAGCTTAAAGGGACGAGGTGAAGATGGGCCCCATATCAAACTTAAAAGAATGTCAACCATCACTCAGTCCCCCAAACAAACTAGCACACGTGTGACGAAAGATTAAACAGTGTCCATAGAATAAAATTACACAAATATATAAACACCATCACCTTTGATCACAAATTGCAAAACAGAGCATGACATCTCAATAACTTATTTTATGATATTTTTCTTACTTTAACCTTATTTAAACTGTTGGTATCTCCACATTCCTATTAGTGCACAATTTAACAATAGACAGGGTTTCCAAAAGAGGTCAGAGGTCAATATTTACTCACTGTCTTCATGATGAGATGTCCAGAGAAGAGATCAATATCTCATATTTCAGATCCTGAATCCTTAAATACTGTATCAAACGGCTGCTGAATTAATGCAATTACGAATGATGGGAGATGATCATCTGTTGTTTGTAACTCCGCCCATATGTGTTACCAGCATAATTCAGAATCCAAACTGACTATGATTCACAGAGAAGATGGAGAGAGACATTCTCAGATCTGCTTCTCCTGTGACTGATGCTACAGGAATGAATATGGCAGGTGAGGCAGGTGGTTGCAGATGAAACAGCAGCACGCAGGATCCAGAAGTATGAGATCACAGGTGCATGCCATGGGGGGGCTAATGATGCATTGAGAGAGCTGGCTTTGTTTTCAGGTGAGGAACCGATAGAATGACAACTTCGGATGTGAGATGTATGACAAAGGGGGTGGAAGAGGAATGAAGGGGGGCTGGAAACCACCAGGACTGTTGAGAGAGAGCACCAGGTGAGTGCAAGTCAGATGAATGGCTGGAAGGCAAAACATAAAGTGTGAGTATGGGGAGATTAAGACTCTTAAAACCCAACCATTTTTAGACGTTCTTTCTTCAGTCAGAAAATAAGGCTCTTTTTCAGAAAAATGTATAATCTAAAAGTCCACTAATGCTCACTATTCTCAAAATGACCAATATGAGTCTCTTAACCACACCGACATGATCTACAGTCATGATATAATGCAACTGTAACTCAGTTCCGTTTCCTAATGTATGTAGTTAACAAATACATTTAATTATGAGTGCGGTAGAGACTATTGACATTTCTTAGACAACAGCAAATTTTTGTTAAACCCCTCTTCAACACAAAACACATTTAGAAACACAAACTACAGTATTAAGTATTAACTTGTATTAACATATACATTCATCATTTTATGCTTAAATTATGACAACCTTAGTGAGGATTAGATTTTCTGTGTTTCATTGCTCTCAATCCACAAAAACAAGATTTAAACTTTTTTACATATATAGCTATGCATAAGCAAGAATTAGCTTTGTGAATAGCTTTAGTGACCTCTAATTTGTGAAAGGGCTAACAAATGTATTGTATTTTTTGTACTTATGTCTTATAATTGCACATTATTGTGCCACTAGATCTAGTGTAAAATCTCGGTCTTGTAACAAAACCAAACTGAGAAGCAATACTATAAATCAAACAGTTTAGTGTTTGGGGGGATAGCAAAGTTCAGTCACTGCCACTAGGGGGCACTTACAGAGCAAATCTCTGCAAAAATTATATATCACTTGTGTTTTATATAAAAAAATTATATATATATATTTTTTAAATATGTTTATAAATGTTAGGTTAATCCTCTTGAAGAAACACTAACTTCTCAGAAAAACACCAGATCTCAACATTGAACACATTGTGTATTTGCAAATTAGCAAAAAATATTCACCATATCTTTTGTCCTCTAAACAGACTCCACTCCTTTTGTGATTATTGAAAATTTAACATAAAATTATTGATCTGTTTTTAAATATTTTTAAATGATTGACAAAATGTAAAACAAGACCCTTGTTTGATGAAAGTCACAATGATATGAAAAGCTAAACAGCCATCATTTTCCTTGGCTAAGCAACACGCCTTCAGACCAAATTCTGAAGCTTTTCTGTTTTAGTTTATGCTGTCTGATATTAGTCACAGAGCCTTAAGGCACGAACAAAGGTGTTAGGAAATAGAGGGCCCTCGACCACTTAAACTGTATTCCTAAACACACACAAACACTATTTCACAAACCTTCAAATTTACAATCTAAAAGTAAAAAATTCAAGAAACAAATCCCAATTTATTTGGCTAAAATAGAACTACTGTACCACTTTCTATTATTAGACATTTAAAGCAGCGGTGTTTTTTTAACAAGCTTACAGAAGCCTGTTTGTACTGTATGAACCCACACCCACCCGATCTAAACTCAAGTCTGTCTTAGTTTTGTGCACACACACACACACACACACACAATGGGCATGTCACACACTACATATTTCATCCATTTACTGTCCACCACAAGATAACAGTTAAATGAAAAATAAATGTCTCTTACCTTCCCAACCCCACAACTGTGATGTTAAGTTCTCTCTCCTCCGGTGGAATAAGCCTTGCTGGGTCGGTGTGTGTGTGTCTGCCAGGCGTCCCCGCTCCTCTCCACTACAGCGGAGCACAGCAGCTTCCTTGTTCAGCCTCCTGCTCACACTACATCTTTATTCCAACCACACTTAATTCACGCGCTCCCTTCTCCCAAAATACAGCACCATATCCCTCCTCCTCTTCCTTAGATTCTCCTCCCTCTCCTATTTTTGTCTCCCCCCTCCTATCTCTCTCAACAGTCCCGGGGCATCTCAGCCTCAGCTGTGAATTAAGTTCTCACCTGTGCCCGCTGCGAGGAGGTTTGGGGTCTGCCGGTGGGCCTCATCTCTTTGCTGTGCTGCAGTGTCTGCCTCTCTCTACATCCTTCTGCAGTGCACCCTCACACTCCTCCTGCACCTCTGTCTTTCCTTCAAGGTCCTTTTTGTGTCTACGGCCCTGCCTCTGTCCCCAGCTCTGCATTGCAGCGAGCCCCAAACAAGACTCGGGACTGTTGGAGCAGGCACCCTCTTTCCTCGGTTACACACACTCTCTCAATGCGAGCTTTATTGGGTTATTTATTTATCAATCGCCCCTCCCTCCTGCTGGCATCTCGCAGGTCCAAAAGTGACTGAGAAAATCAAACAGAGAGGAGGGAAAGATTCAAACTGCAGCATGCTTTGCTATGATCAATACGGACCACGTAGATGAACAGCCAGGTTAAACGTGCTTACATCTGCTGCTGCATGGCAGAGTAATCAGTGTAATGGCTTTTTATGGCAATAGTGGAAGGGTTATAATGGGGTTGTGGGGGAAAGGAAGGTGAAAGTCTCCACTAGTTCCATTGGCCTGGCTTCAGTGACGCAAAGTTACCCCTCACTGTGAGATCGACCTTGGCGTCTAACCAGAGAAGCAATTATCAAAGACACATCAACAGTCCACAGTTTACAGTAGAGAAACACCGCCAAAGTTTATCTCACTGGACAGCTATACTCATCTGTCAAAATAATGTACACACGTAACACAGATAAATGCATTAGCTAACATGATTTTTTTTAATAGTTTTAGCATTTATTAATTTAAAATAGTTAATGCCAAAACAATTTATTATATTTGTTTACAGAGCATTTACCAAAGTTGGCCTTTACAACGTTTGATATTGAAATAAAGAAAATAGGCTTCTAGGTTCTTCAAAACAATGTCATAGAACCGTTTTTGGTTCCCCAAAGAACAATACTTAACAAAACTTCGTTTTTTAATATTTAATTCGATTTATTTATCTGTTCTAGCTTTTTGATTTTCACTTCAAATAACTTTTTGTGAAACGGCACGTTGTTAAAAGTAAAAAAATGGTGTTTTAGGTTTTATTATGGCATTATGGCAACACTTTTTAAAAGGAGTTTAAGATTAAAAAATGCTTTGGATGTTTTGTTTGTTGTTAGTTCCTTTTAACTAATCCATTAAGTCATATTGACAAACGCAACCTTATTGTAAATTGTTGCAGATTTAATGCTTCAAGTTTTTCTGAATTATGAATACAAAACAAAAGGATCCATCACGAACATTTGCAGAGAAGCAGGTGCAGCCAGAAACAGCCAAATGTTTGGCAATTTCTTTCACATTTTGCTCTTAATATTAGTTTATCTTACTTTCAGAGAATTCAAATCCTCTTGTTCTTTTATTTAATTCAAGTTTAGCAGTATTAGTTATTTTTGACTAGAGCAGACAGGAACACACCCTAGATATCCAGACATGTGCTTACGATGTCTTTAAAACATCTATAACAGTGGCAAAACTAAACTGGAGAAGACATCAGGGTTCTAATAAAAGTACATTGTAAATATACACGACCATTTTTATTTTGGAAAAATAAGATTGCTATATTTCATTACATTCACCAGACACGCAATTTAGCATTTTATACCTTCCCTAGTAAAATACTCATTTTTCTTACATTGTTGCTAAGAGTAGAACAGAGGTATATGGGTAACAGTGATTTTGGGTGGGAGTTTGAAGAGAATGACAAATCACCTTGTCGTGTCTTAAAATGATGTCACGACCCAGTCGTCTTTATATGTACCACAAACACTGGATAAAAAGCAAAGAGACATTTTATCGCCGAGTGGAAAAGGCCGTTTACAGAGACATATATCAAGCTTTTTTCTCACTGCGGCCGATAACAAAAACACAAAGCTACTTTATCACCTCTCGGACAAGAAACACGAACAAAGATTTTATGAAAGAATAAACTAAAAAAAGATTCATTCACAACAGGTAAAGAATCTATGGCAAGTCTTGAGACATCTTGAGAGCGAATCTTCTGTCTGTAAAACATGTATCTACTGGAGAGCTTTCAAGGAAGAACCACAATCTTTTTCTCGAGTTTCTGCTGAGGGAAGATGAACCTCCTCATGACATCATCCAGCTCCTCCAGAGCAAGCTGAGCGTGAAGCTTGGCCACTTCATCCGGGTCTGACCGGACCACCCATTTCAGAGCACGATACAGTTCCAGTAAAACATCGGCAAGTACCTGAGAATATAAGACAATCAAACAACAAAAAGGAAGTGCTTAGTAAGCAGATGTTTAAAAGTACAATAGTACAGAAGACAAAGAGCTATATAATAAATAATGAATACATTATGTCTCTTGAGAGGGACCGATTCCCTCACATCGGTGAGACGCAGAAGAGGTCATGAGAGTTTTTGTGAGTAGTCAGCTGTTCTGGTTTTATATCTTCACACACAATGAACTGGTGACTTATGGTTTACCTGGACAAGCTATCTCATTACTCACTGTAACAGCTGTCCCAAGTAACTAGCATTTCTCATACCAGAAGGACCAATGTGCATCCTGGGAAACCTAGAGACCCAGTTTACAGATGTCATTACCCGATGGGTAACTCCTCACCCGGCTAAATGCCAAGGTCTACACAACATTGACTGCCTGGCTCGCCAATACTTGGTCTACAATGCAAGTACAAATATTTAAAGGGTCAGGGTATTAACTAGGGTGGTCACTATAGTGTTATACATGAGGGCATCAAACGTGTAAAAGACCGTTTGCAGCAGCGGTGGGGTCATGGACTTTATGTGTCAATTTATGTGAACGAATGAAAACAATCCAAATGCTGGGAAAAGTCTAAAGAGTGAATGCCGACTGAGGCTGATGGCCCCTAAAGTCAAATGGATTTAGTAAAACATGACATGTCAAATGTCATGTTTTTCCCCTGATGAACTATTCATTTAACCCAAGACAACCACATCAAAGAAGGTCAATTTTATAATTAGGATGAAGAACATTCATTCTGTGGTATGAAATATTTTGTCCTTACGACAGTCCAGACAAACATCTGTTAAATATGGTTGTTGAGTCCAACTGGCCAATTGGTTGATATAGTTACGGCTTGTGATACACTTGCATAAGTGAGATTGCTGAATACTGTTTCTTCCCCCCCACAAGAGGGATTAACGGAGAAAATGGGATCCTTTATAACAGCAATATCACAAAGTTGAAGTTTACTTAAATGAAATTGTACATGCGGCAATAGACTTAAAGGAGCATCAGATAGAGAAAGATTGTGGGTGTTATAATAGTAATTGTTGGGAGTGTAGTGAGGGCCGTGGGAACTTGAGCGTCTGGAGATGGTGATGATTAGACAGTACGTTTGTTCTCTCACACAGGTGACCTCTAAATAAGAGAGCAGAAAATAACAGCTGCCCCTCCTCAGTCCAGATGCTGAAGACCTAACAACCTACTCTGTTAACCTCAGACATAAAACACACGTCCTTCAATCTCAAAAAGTGTCTTTTGTTATTTCAGAAGATTCTTGAAAAACTGTCTGATGACATATTTATACATTTAAAAGAGCTACATACAGATTTTTAAACACTTTATATTTCTAATGAAAATAATACTTGGCATTCAAAGTATTACTGGTTTAACAATGGTCCCTATGTCTAAAACAAAATAGTAATTTGATCACACGTCTATAAATACTCGCCTGTGTGGTTTTATCACTAAGTCCTCTTAGTACCAGAGTAATGACGTGGACCGCAGCCCGTCGAACCTCTGCCTCTCTATCCGTCTTTATCAGCGCCGTGAGACACGTGCTCAGCTGCAGGAGAAAGCACACAAACACTGGTCAAAAACAAAAGACCATTTTTTCTCTCAAGGCACTGCGTTGACCACAGGGATCTGCAATGCTGCGCAAGTCGATCTCTAATGTCGATGCTAAGGGTCGATTGATGTTACACATGTACACAGGCTGCTGATGAACTGGTTGAGAGAACCCTGTTGCAGGCAGGATGTTTCATGAATAAGCAGTCTTCTTAGTCACCGTGACAGAGATGCTTATTCATTAAGACTTATGAGGGACCAGTGCTGCAACTCAGCCCTGTACAGTAGATTCTCTCTTCCAGCACATACATGCACAACCACTGAAAAACAAACCGTGCGTGCGGTCGCAAATTTCACATGTTGGCACATAGTTCAAAAATATATGTTTTTCTGTAATATACAATATTAGTAAAGATATTCATCTAGATTTTAGGCTTTAGTTTCATTTGGATGACCTGCTTTGCTGTAGTCGTGATGCTGAGAACATGTATTGTTAAGTGTTCAGAGGGGAACATTAATGAACAACTGTGGCTTAAATTCATAACCAGTTACAAGTTGGAATGGATATCAAAGCAATCCAAAAAAAATATGAAAAATGAAGATTCTGTCATCACTTACTAACCCTCTTGTCACATCAAACATGTGTGAGTTTCTTTCTTGAGCAGAACACAAAAGAAGATATTTAGAAAAATTGTGGTGACCGAACAGCGATGACTACGCTGTTCGGTTATCGACATTCTTCAAAATATCTTCTTTTGTGTTCAGCAGAAGTAAGAAAGCCATAGAGATTTGAAATGACAAGAAGGTGAGTAAATGATGACATAATTTTCCTTTTTGGGAGAACTATCCCTTTAAGTGTGCCTATGCAAATATAACAATGATGCCGTCGCTTGCTATTTTGAATTGTGACTCAAGATGCACTTCAACGTGTTAATGCCAAGGTATTGACTGATCCTAGCAAACAAATCACTGAAACTGAAGCTAGAGGTTTTGGTTTATCCCTACTGTATACGGCCCATATGCACTAGCAGATAACTGTTATCTCAGCACAGGAGAAGATTAAGTAGTGTGAGATGTGCACATGCACACACACAGATGTGCTGAGCACAGAGAACAATGACTTCAGACCAGTGGCTTAAAATTGACTAATTACAGTCTAGGCCATGCATACAAAACAACAGATTTAACATATGACTGCTTGATTTGGCTTTTAATCGTTTAAGATTTGCTACCTCTTGTGCCAGCGGTCCGAGGGAAAAGTCGAGCCGTTGGCACAGTTCTCCCAGGTTGGAGAGGCTGCTGGCACGCACGCTGCTGTCCTCATCTCGTGTGCCGCTTAGGAACACACCAATCAGAGGACGGCCGTAGTGCGGAGCCAAGTCACCTGAAACAAATGGGTGCCAAAGTTAGAAACAACTAATAACATACTAGTAATAACATGCAAGTTAGAACATACTGTAATAAAGATATGATTCTAGATAAAATGCATTAACTACACAGCGCCGAGCCAGAACACACACAAACACACAGCCAAAGTTGTCACTCCTCTTTCAATCTCTCCATCTTGGTGTGAAAGTCTGAGAAAATCTAAAGCACGTTCCTACAGCATGAGTGCAGTCACTAAACAGGGATTTCTTAGCTCATGAGAGAATAGCCCAAAAAGAGCCATGACCATAAAACTCCTTATCAAGCTAACAGGTATTTGTGTAACAGTAAGTAGTATATTTATGAGAAATGAAGAAGAATGAAACGAGAGAAAAATAAACTAAATGTCAGTGTAAGAGGGCTGTCGGCCAGACATTGACTTCTGCCTAAAAGCAAATGAATTGTTAAAGCATAAGTTAGATGGGTTAAATTCGGCAAACAAAAATGTAAAAGCGAAGTTACATTATGGGCATATCCAAGATGGAAATTACAAGCTTATTAAATATTCTTTCAAGACAAAGTCTTGAATTCAATTCAAACACATTCTTTGTGATACATGTGAAAATATGTTTCTAAAAATAAAATTCGTGAAGAGGCCAGTAAAAACATTACCAGGAAAGTACAAATCAGATTTACTCTTAAAATCAGTTCATTATTAAGTCCAGTATCAAGGAACTAGAAACCAGCAGGTGGGTCCAGTGGGCCGCTCTCCCACAACTGATGTTACTGGCCAGACCAGAGAATGCCCAGCTCAACAAATCACTCAAACTGGGTAAAAACCTTCCAGAACCGAAGCGCCAGGACCTATTGAGACACAAATGTCTACTTGTTTAAATGGCCATTCGTCTATACATATCAAACAGGCTTAACAGCTTTTGTGGATCAATCTAAGGGGAAGAGAAAGGGCCAAGAAAAAGTGTTACATCCATTTCTTTCATCCAGGGCTTCTTGTTAACTGTGGCCATCTGTTCAATCCCCTTATTAAGGCACAAGTTAAATTAGAAACCACGACCGCATTTATCCAGAGTAAGGATTGATTTAATTATGACTGGACGTGACCATTAAGCAGCACACTGTGGTTGAACGTTGACCTTAAATATGCTTATAACATCAAGGACAGAAATCAGTGGGTCATTGGATAATAATCTGAGCTCATGTGTGCGGGTGAAGTGTGCGATGCCCCCTGCTGTGTGTAAAAGTGACACTGTGAGCTGTGAGATTCATTGTGAGCTTTCAGTCGATCGTGGCAGCTGTTTGGCTTTTTGAGAGCTCGGTCTGTCAGTCTCGAGGAGCCGATCCAAGACGACACGCCTCTGATCTCAATAAAGAAACACACATTTGTGCTGGGATACCGCACTTTGCTATTCACAAAACAAGCACAGACTAAAAAAACAACACAGAAGAAACAGATCAAATGCTGTATAGTGCCACTTACCCATCGCCCTGCTGGCTCTCATTAAAACCTCGCCCACTTTGAGGCGTGTCTCTAGAGAATGTTCCCTCTTGGGGGAACCTTCACTCGCCCCGGTATGATACTCTCCCAGCAATTTCTGCAGAATCTGCTCGGGGAAAGACTCAGCCAGCACTGCCAACCCTGCATACAGAGAAGAGATAAAAGAAGCAGTCTGAATAAAGACCAAAGCATTTAAGACTGGACTGAGATGTAAACTAAGCTTTATCTCAAAAGGCCTGAATAAGTAAGTCCAGATATAGTCCTGTGTGACCATATATGGACATGAAGTGAGATTTCTCACTTGGGCGAGCATAATTAGCTAATCGACCAAAAATCTATCTAGAGGACCAGAACCAGCACTCTTCTAAATCTAATGGGTATTCCTAAAGAAGCCTGAAATTGATCTACTAATTTATGCAGAACATACATGCACGCACACACACAAAATAACTGGTCATCGATATAAAGAAAATCTAAAACAGGTAATGTGTTTCCAGGTAATTTATAATGAAATGTTATGAATTATTATATATTCAATTCCATTCCATTTTCTACCGCTTATCCGAACTACCTCGGGTCACGGGGAGCCTGCGCCTATCTCAGGAGTCATCGGGCATCAAGGCAGGATACACCCTGGATGGAGTGCCAACCCATCGCCGGGCACACACACTTTATTATATATTAAATTATTATATTATATAATAAATAACAACAACATATTATTAGCCGTAGTATTAAATTTTATAATATGATAATAACATACGGCTGCAAATTTGTAAAAAAATTAACGTTTTTTTCCGAATTTACTTTTTATAGGTATGCATTTAGGTAAAATTATAATTTTGGTTAATTCTGTGAACAACTAACCATACTTCTACCAAGTTTTAAATAAAAATATTCCTTCTATTTTTATTTCTTTGCAGAAAACCGAGAAACATGTTAAAAGTACATTAAAGATGAACTGTGTTTTTTCAGATCTCAAATTCTGTGTTAACATTCAATACAACAATATTTGAACATGTACTTCTAAATCTTTTTTTTATAAGACAATTTAGATTTTTCATACAGTTTTCATGCATGTTGTTTTGCCAGTCTTTCACATTACTGTTGGATCATTTATGTCACTCCTTATTTTTTATTATTTAACAGACATGGCCACAAAACATCTAGAAATTCTGATTAAATAAAATTTTGAATGGTCTCTTTATTTTTTTATGCAGCTGTATATTTTAATATAAAAAATATTAAAGTCCTGCTATTACTATTATCATTATTATCATATTAATAGACAAAAATACTATATTTTCATAACTAAAATTCAACTCACTTAAACTATAACATTTTATTAAGACCACACAACGTTTCCATCAGGAGCTGAACACGTACCAAAATGTCACGCTAGCATCTGCGCTTCCATATCTCCATCCGAAATAAAGTCATTTTACCAATTAAAAACAAGCTATTGAAATTTCACTAATGACCGAATTACCATGACATCAATCCCCTCCCATATCTTACCTTGAATAGCAGACAGATAGACAAAAGAGTCTTCATGTTCCAAGTTCTCCAGAAAGAGCTGAAACACATTGAAATGAATGACCGAATGCTTAGCAAAGAATCAGGGCACAGTTAATTCATTCCTTAGCCTAATTACTCCTGACAGTTTTAAAGGTTTCATTTGTTCTGCGCTCAGCACATTTACAGTAATGCAAATGAAAACATGTTTGAGGCCTGCAGTACAAAAAGATTTTAATGTGCTCATTTCTATGAACAAAGGAGCGTGTAGAATTAACACAACAGAAACAGAACTGTATGTAAATGAAGGAGAAAAGCACTCAATTTAGCTCCCTGAAGAAAAAGTGTGTACCTGAATGTTATGTGAGTGCTAGCATGGCTTTCTGTGTCTATGTGTGAATTAGTTGTATTCATGAAGTGTTGGACACAGAGGATGCTCTTATCACAGAGAATATTAGATGAGACACTGGAGAAAGACCCTCATCGTAACTAGATCCCATGAGAGCGTCATTTGCCCTCAAGCAAGAGATTTTACACACCAAACCTCCCGCTCATTTATTAAACATGGTCTGGACCCTCAAAGAAGACCCACAGGAGGATGACAAACACTAAGAATCACTAGACTACATATACAGTATATCGGAAGATGTTTATTTTATAAGTGTTTTGTTTATTAATTTCATTATTATGCTTATATATAAAGTATGCAGCATAAGCTGCATTTTATTTCTAAATGAATAAACACTGATCGGCCTATATAACACAAACACATCTGCATAAAAATATTGTATATACCCCAGACTTACCGTCAGTAGTTTGTCTTTGTTTTGAAATGCCGCTTTATCTCCATCTTTACAGAAACGGGTTAATGAGCGCAGAGCTACGGCTCTGGTGGGCACATCCGGGTCACAGGCCTCCAGAAGGCATGCCGAAAACACCTTACTGGGTTGGACAAAGCCATCAGAAATCCTTACACCTGTCTGTTTGACTGTATGTTCAGACTTTAGTTCAGTAGTGTGGGTTGAGACTTTAGGGGCTTCGGCAGGAACTGTTGCTCGGTTGGGATGGGACATTGGTGGTGTGTGAACCCGACTAACTGAAATGCTTGGACTGTCTTTAGAGTTGTGTGAATGAGTGGACGTTAGCTGCCCCTGTACAGTCGGGTTCTTGATACTTGTTGGGTTAGTCTGCTGTTTGGGAGATGATGTTTTGGTTGGGTGGGTGTTGAGACTGTGACCAGCTGTTTGAGCAGGTCTGCTTTGGTTGGATGCTCTGGGAACCGATTCTGAGTGGTAAGCACCATGTGTAGCGATGGTGGCTCTCAGATCAGAGGCCAGTTCCTGGATGACGGGTTCAGGGTGCTTTTGGGATATCTGCTCCAGAGGTGGCAGCAATGCAGCCATTGATGAGTAATCGTTGGAGTTAAACTATGAGAAAACACACACGCAGAATGTTTTATACATTCAGTTTTTATCAGAATTAGAGAAGAGATTTATTTCCAAGTATGTTTGCACTACATGGAATCTTAAACTAAACTAAACTGTGGCAGATGATATTGGAAACACTTTACAAAAAATGATCGAACGTTGTTTACTTTAGAAACAAAAATGTTTACAATAGTACACTACCTCATCTGCTCCAGACAGTAGAGTGGCCACAAGACCTATTCCCATACTGAGAGTCTGACTCTCTACTGGACTGTCAGCACCACACTCCTCCAGACCAACACATGCCCTCTGCAGCATGGACACTATAAACCCAACCACCTGTAGATAGATGGACAGAGAGACATTTTGTAAATAACATTATGTTTAGCTTTAACAACATATGCTACAATATCAGCCGTGGAAGGATTATATACGTGTCCTGAGTAACAGTCAGAGAGACTTTGTTGCTGGAAAAATGGAACAAATCTGCTCAGGAGATATTTTTAGATGTCCTTTATTTTTCTTATTGAATCCCCAACAGAATCAGGGCAGAAAAGACAAGTGATCTGCAAAAATGTCTGAAGTAAATGAGTTCATAGAGTGTGCTTGAATAGCACCCTATTGTATTCAATTGTATACAAACACTTCACCCAGTAAGAGTAAATGGTATAATTAAATAACATAAAAAAATAACATTCTGTGCATGGTTTTCTATTCTTCTGTAACACACCTGAGTGGGTTTGCGGAGCAGAAGCGTGTGTGGAAGACCTTCACACATGATGGCTATTGTCTGGAGCAGAGCCAGTCTCTGCCCGTGTCCACTCGCACGCTCCAGCAGGTGCTGCTCCAGCTCCAGCAGGGTCATGGATGAGGTGTCAATTTCCTGTTCAAACCCCTCCTCCTGCTCAGCAGCCACAGCTGTTAAATTCTGCAAGAGAGATACCCATCAGAGAATTCATACAGGTTTGAAAAGACACGTGTATGAAGGAACCAAAAATGCAACCCTTGTTTGTAAACAATACTCTACTGTCAAATCCTGACATTTTGGCAGAAGACGTCCATACCTCCAACAATAATAAGAAAAACTCTCCAGGCAGGTCACCTTCCTTCATCTCTCCTAACAGCTGCACCAGACACTGAACTTTCCACTGCTCGCCTGAGACCTTCTCGTAGAGAGCATCGTCTTCATCGCTGCCCGAACAAAACGAACAAGAGTGATTCTACCATTTTACATGCGTTTCAAAGCAACGCATTTTATTATATCATCACGTTTCCTGTTCAGTTACCTAATCGACTCTATAACACCAAGTCTGGCCCCTCCTTCACTTCCAGGTAAGAACTGAAAGCCATGTCTGACTCCGCCCACATCTCCCATCAGTCCACACAGGAGCTTCAGCAGTGAAAGAGCTTCAGAGGGCTCTGAGTGAGACAGGCACCACATCAGGATCTCCTGACAAGGTGTGCTGTAAGGAACAACCCTTTGAGTCTTTTCCAAATATTTCTTATACAGACTTCAAAACAATTCGAAACAATATTCCAAATGCATGCTTACCGTAAATGAGACACGTTGTGTTTTGTGAAGCAAAAGAGGCTGAATAAGGTTGGGATGACATCCCGCAGGGCTTTCATTAGCACTTCAGATGGACTGTTGCCAACCACACAGATCTGAGAGAAATTTAGTGCAATTATGGAAATGACTATAGGAGCACGTCACAAAGTTACATAGAATTGATAATATGGGCTAACGGATTAAAATATTTTATTTTACTTTGTATAGATCCTCAATACAGCATGTCAGTTCCCACTCCTCCACTGCATCCTGGGATTGGTAATTTCCTGCAACACAGTTCATTTAAACAACATTAAAATGAATTCTCAAAAACACATTAGAAAGCGGTCTAAAAAACACACATTTACAATAACCTTTTTCATCTGCACAGCAATGAAGGGGGGCGAAAAGAGGTCCGAGGAGGAATCGATGCGCAAACTCAGGTCGATCTTGAACCATGGTGAGTGCCGTTCTGGTGGCAACTCTCTGGAACTGCTGTGCAGTCAGCTTGTCTTTGAAATGCAGAAGCTCTAGAACCTAAATCAAGTGACATCCTATTGTTAGATTAAATTTTGGACTTTCCTTATAGGTTTTTAAGTCTTTTTTAAACAGCTTTGACTCTTGCTGTTATTTAATTTTTAATTATTTATATATAATTCATCTCAATAGCTTCACTTTTCTGTGTAATGACGGAAATATTGGCTTTTTCACCTGTGGACACACTTGACTGTAGTAACTCTCAGCAGAGAGAGACTGCTGAGGACAGGCTGCAAGAATCTTAGCCACAGCGTCACATTTCTTCCAATCAGAGTCTCCACCTACTGGTCAGAGGTTTAAAACGCAGGTTAAATGATTTGGAAAAGCACAAGCTAAACATTAATTGAACGACATATGCTTGGAACATAAACCCAATGGAATTATACATGATGTGTCTCGCTGGGTGACGCATAGAATGAAAATACACATTTTTCCACCACCTTTAAAAATAAAATGATTATGCAACAAGAGGCCCTAAAGGCACTGTTTTTTTTTTGGAATATGCAAGTTATGTTCCCACTCACTAACATTTCTTTCTTCTGTTTTAAACTCATTTAGCCAAACATCACATGACTTTTGTTTCACTGGCTCTTACGTTTCATTGTATTACTTTCCCAAAAATGAAGTCCTCTTACATCAATAGATGTTTCTATGAACAGTTCTGTACACTTTCCCAAGTTTTTTTCCTTCTTACCTCCGTGCCCCTCCAGGATCGCCCTCACCACTGCTTGGACCCCATAAGGTTGCATTAACCTGTCAGAAAGCAGCTGCCCACAAAGGCGTCTAAGCCACGCGGGTGCCTGGGTCAGAGCTTTACCTCCAGCACTTCCACTTCTGGAACCAGAAGATGCCTACAGCACACAGTTAAAGTATACCACTGATTCACATTCAGGGATATTACATAACATTTTAAATAATAAAACAAACCTGTTTCGGCCCTCCTTGGAGAACCAGCAGTTCCTTGATGACAATTGGCTGGTACACTTTTCCTAAAAGATTGTGAAGTGCTTCTCTGCAGGATTTGCGCTCCTCCACAGTCAGTCCCTGTTACAGACCAGACCGGATGATACTGACTCAATAAAATAGTTTTGGCCAGTATGAGAGCAGAAATGTTGATAAAAATGTTGACTTTTTGATCATTATAAATGTATATGACTTTTCTCAGGAAAATATCATTTAAAGTAATCAGTCACATAAAGAGTGTAATTAAAAAAATGTAATAAATTAGAAAAAATATATATTCAATTCTATTCCATGACTGTCGTAGGACCGGAATCACATATTTAATATTCTGCCCACGACTGTGGAAATCCTAAACATACAAGGTCATTTTGCTTTCGTATTATTAGTATATTATTTGATTCATAAAGTTAAGTAAACCTTGTTGCTCTTTGTTCCATCTCCTTCTGGACGATGTGGTCTATACGCTAACTGACACAGAGCTGCCATGATGTCACCCAGGTGGCGTGTAAAAACAGGAGTTGCTAAAGATGACAGGGTAGACACCTCTAGCAAAACATTAGTTGTTATATATAAACGACGTTCCCCTGCAGGGGCCACGTCACGACTCACTGCATCCTCCACTGCGACCCCAAATGCCGACCTCAGCCCCAGTGGCACCCCAACACCGGGTGCCAAATACGGGCAGAGCCCCAGAGTGACCACGAACTGCAGCACAGAGGCCAGTGTTTTCTGCTGAACCACACTGAGCACATCTGGAGGCAGAGGTGGGGCGGCCTCAGGTGTGCCAGGAGTTGTTACTGCAGGACTTTGCTGAAAGGCATCTAGGAGAAGGGTGAGGTGACGTGCCAGGCAAAGCAGTAGGAGAAGAAGCTCCTGGACAAAACTCCAAGTTACGTCAACAGTATCGTTGTACACCCATGTGATCTCCCTCCTGACGTCCTCCAGCAGTTGACGGGCTTCTTCTGGCTCTCCATCCGCTGACAGGTGCTCATGAAGCTCTGACAGGTTCCTCTGAAGAGCTGATAATAGCGTCGTTTGCGTGCTTTGGCCATTGATCGTGTGAGCGTCTAGAAAGAGGTGCGTCGTAAGTGTAGACAACTACCGTTAGATTATACAGGCGTGTTTTAACAAAAGTTGGAAAGTTCTTCTGCGTTTAATATAATTATTTGAATGTGTTATTGACCAACAGTTCTACATATAATATATCTCTTACCTCGTATGGGTTTGGTTAAAATACCAAGGGACTTTAATAATGCTGTGGTCATTTTTCCCATAGACATTTCCCCCCGCTAACATGTGTAGCAACACAGTTAGCGCGATCGTTAAACGTCATGACTACGAGGAGAGACGCATTTTCAAAATAAAGGTCTGACGTATTGACTCGTGCGAAGCTGAAGCGTAAAACATATTAAAAGGTCTCTACAGTGTTTAAAAGTATTCAGAAGAGTGTAAGAATAAAATGCTTAATTTATCAAGAAATTTAAAAACAAACAATGAATTAATAAATTAATAATGCATATTTTATTTATTTATCAATATGATACAATCAGTGCAAATGACAAGGTTCAGGAAAACAAAACATTTCAACACATTTCACGTTTATCACTTCAAACAAAAACTTGTTTCACCATTCTTGTCACTGGCAGTGAGTGAATTGATTTCTACACCTGATATAAAGTGGCAAACCAGGCGCAAAAAATAAAAGCCCTTAATTTGTTTGCATAATGTATATACAACTGAAATAAATAGTTAATAAATTATTATATAAATAAATAACAAGTCAACATAAAGTAGTGTTTACAATAATACAAATATCTATCTTTCAAGAAATACCAAGTTATAATCTTAAAAACAAATCATGTGACACAAGCAACATTCTCAGCTTATATATATAAGCGTATAGAATAATGTATAGAAAAAAGTCACTTAGACTTTTCTAGTAACTTCCAACAATTGCATTTTAAAACAAACACGACACAATGAGATACATCTCTAGAGTTTGGGTAAGTATTTTTCTCTATAAGAGATTACGACCTAGGGACCACACAGGTGCATGCTACTCTCACGTTGACTTTTTCATACTCAATAGAGTATTTGCTCGGGTCAGACGGACACTTGATCTTCTTCAGAAATAAAAAAGTTTGCTCCACAGGCACAGAGTTGTAGCTGTGGTTTTCAACTCCGTTAATGATGCATCCATCACACAAACACTCTGCTTCCTCATATCTTGAGGGGTACATATCATGGTTTTCCACAGTTCTGAAAAAATAGAAAAAATGGGATGTTAGCTGGTTAACAAAACTGGCTAAATAGATCTTACGAACTATTTTCTATCACACAGTGGAAAATTCAGTGGATCTTTAGGCTTCAAACTGTAACTTTTCCTTTCTATCAACATCTCTGATTACTTATATTCTTTATTTGGGTAGAAGTCAAATCAACACAAATTTTAAATCAGTAAAATAAGCTTAGCGTTTCAAGTTGGGGAAGAAACCCGTTTTAACAGTAAGCATTTTTTTGCTTGATGCTATTTTTAATGCCAACAAAAGTTGCGGATTGCAGTTTATTCTTACCTTGTCCGCCAGGGGGCGAGTGAGCGATGACTGAGTTCTTGTGATGAGCGCCCAGCGGAAAGCTCGCTCAAGAAATGTTTGCAGGTGTTCGCAGCATGATGGACGGGCCGTAGATTCGGGTGTCTGTGCCAATGCAGGGCGCGAAGCATCTTTAGATGGACTTTAATGAATCCATGGTCAGTGTCATTATAACATGGTTGACGTCTTTTTTCTCCGTGGTTCTCCAAAACGAAGGAGAAAATTAATCCACAAAAAAGTAAAGTCTGCAACATAAAAAACATCAAAAATTGTAAATCAAGTTCATAGTGATGTCAGTGACATCTCTTTATAAATGTAAACATTCATTGTCAAATGGAAGATTATTATTATATGTAAAATAGATTACTCACCCAGGCAGGCATTATCAAATTCTGAACTGACCCTCAAGTAAGGCTGATCTTAAATGCTTAGCTTGTGTCGGGCCACAGGACTATTGTTGCTCTGCATCGGACGTGGAAATTTATAGTCTGCTTACCTTTCTCCATCACTGGGAAAATCCGAATCTATGAGGAAATAGTAATAAATATTTACTTCCTGACTTCCTCTTTCATATGAAGCATAGACCTTCACTTTTTTCATCTTTTCATTAACAGCCAATTAACAACCTTTAAGATTACTTTAGTTAACGTCAATATAAACACTTTCTCGTGTGAATTTTCATAACCATGTAGACTAAACTGATATCATTTGTGTAATCTGTCACAATTTTTCACTTGTATAATGGTGC
This sequence comes from Triplophysa dalaica, assembly GCF_015846415.1. Taxonomy (NCBI): domain Eukaryota; kingdom Metazoa; phylum Chordata; class Actinopteri; order Cypriniformes; family Nemacheilidae; genus Triplophysa; species Triplophysa dalaica. Next base: position 6,803,361 of record NC_079555.1, read on the forward strand.
GAATATGCGATTGGATGTTTCTTATCGTTTTTTAACAGTTCTCCAGTCAATACCTCTACGTGTTGTGTTTTCAAAAAATATCAATACGAATAAATGAATAAATAAAATTAGATTTCATTACTAAAGGAAATGCATAATTGATGTTCTGCTTTAGAAAGTAAACATTTTTAAACACGTGAATGCAAAGGTAAATTGTGGCAGCCCCCTGAATGTTTTTGACATGACAAAAGCAGGTCATTTATTAACTTTAAGGCTTTGACTGCTATTGCGGGGTTGCCATCAAAAGGTCGACTGGGACAAGACCAAGCAAATTTCCCAAGATCACATCATGATCAGCTACTTTCTGAAAATATCTCCCCAGGACTCCCCTAAGATTCAATGCATACATTGTATGCATTCCAAAACACAATGAGATTTTTACGAAGATTATACACTTTGATGACCACCTAATATCTTATTTCATTTCTTTCGGATATTTAAGTCAACATTTATCTATTTTATATTCTAGAGACACATTTTATCTTTCTAACAATTATTGACCATGTTTGTGTTCACGTTTAAAGTTTGTCATGGCATGTACAGTCATCGTAATTGCAACAGGCGCAATTATGTTCAAAATTTACGTCAGGTATCAAAAACATTTTATTGACATGGCGCAATAATTTGAAATCATTCATTGTGTTAACTACACAACGCGACGTCAGAGGTGCAGCTCAATTGCACAGAAGTCTTGTGCATGTGTTGGATTGCTTAATTATGTATTTTGCAATGAAAGAATGTGGGTGTAGGCTATATGGATTATTAAACTTTCACTACTTGTGACGTATACATATGCAAATAAAAGTTACTAACAATGTTCTAACCCGGTCAATGTGCTCATCTCATTGAACTGCTGTACAGTATGTCATCATAATATGCTGCAGATTTACAAATTGAGTTTATTACTAGGAATTAAACAGAACTACACCAACTTATTGAGAGGTATATGCTCAGCAGAAAGTTCATGGGCACACTGATATAAAGCACTAACAAAGTTCTGCATTATTTGCCTTATTTCCATTAGAAACAAATGAATCAAAAGAGGTATTCTCTTTATCAAAATAGTTTATTTAGAAGCTTTTTCGGTCACAAAAAGCACAACGGGTTTATTTCTTATCACCAGGTTCTCCATCACACATTTTCAACTAAAAATGAGGGGGAAATAAAATACCAGTTTTTGCTTGAAAAGCTAGAGGGGAAAACAATGCAAAATCTTTAAAAAAGCAATACATCACATCACTGTTATTGGTTCTCTAGAATCAAACACTAAGCAATAATGTACATTGTGAGGATGACTGACAAAATTATAGGTTGATTTTCTAATGAAAAGGTTCTAAAAAAAGCAGTTCCATATTCAAGACAGCAAATGTACACACGCCAATTAAGACTGCGTCGTTATGTCCACAAAGCTCAGAGCCCTGTCGGTACACCAAAACTTACCCCTCAACTAAACAGGAGTGTGGAAAACAAAACGGAGAGAAAAAAAAGAGTTGTGGGGGGATGGAGCACAAAAATATGCATTGAATGTACATAGTTTTTATTATCGAAACCTACAGTATTCTTGGAATTTCCTCCAAAAATGAAAGCGAGGAAATGAACAGTGACACTTCTCAACTTTATCACATCAATATAAAATCTAGACGACCTCTCTCGGAGGGCAAAACAAGCAGAAACGTATCTGTGGCCTCTTTTCCCCCCAGGACATGAATTATGTGATGCCCTGTGGGGTCAAAGAACGGTGACCATATCCCCATTTCTGGCAAATCCTGGGCGTCCAGAAACAGATGTCCCAGAAGCTGTACGAGGAAATGCTGACGTGGCTTATTTCCCAGGGATTTTGGCCCTTTTGCGGGCTATGGCATCCTCGACGGCCTTCAACTGTTTCAGCAGCTCCTCGCGCCGAGAAAGGGTGCTGCTCGGCTTGGCTGAGCCCGAACCAGAAGCCGAGCTGGAACCGGATCCGGCTCCAGGTGCAGGAGGTTTACCAGCAGACATGGCCGCAGGACCTTTTCCAGAGGACTTGGGTGGTGGAGACAGAGGTCGCTTTCTGAATTTGACAGTTGAAAAAGAACCAAATCTGGTGTTTTATTCATGCAATGGCTTCAGGCAAAGTCTTTGTAATAAAACATCTATATGAAAAAGACACTGCATTTAAATTATCACTGAGTTTATTTTTGGACAACACGTGACTGTATACCTATGTGGATTTATTGTGTTACAGGTTGGCCAATGGAAACCACCACACATTCAAGGGATATTCAGAAAAGTGTTATCAAAGAGAAAGTGGCATTAAGTACCTTTCTCCTTGTGGTGGCATTGGCCGAGGCCCTTGACCTTTGGATCGATCCATTCTGGGAGACAGCGGAGGCCGTCCTAGCATCCTCCTGTCTCGACCTATGGAAAGGAGAACATTTAATTAAGTCTCACAAAAGTAAAGAAAAGGAGAGATCCATACCACAATCACATATGCAAATATCGTTCTTAATATCAGTTTACCGAAGGGGTATTTCTGACGGACAACAAATTTGCTTTATTGTTTGTGTTGTTTACCTCTGTCAGGTGACAGCGCTATTCTCTTACTGAGAGGGGAAGGGGGCCGCTCTCTATCAGCAGGAAAGTACCTCTTCCTATTGCCTCTGTCGGTTTGTTGCTGGTGATAGATGAAAAAAAAACGTCATTGACCCATAATGCACTCCTGCAAAGCTGCTCAACAACGACTCGCGTCCTGTCTCTGTCGGTTTACCTTGTTAAGCAATGTTAGTTTGATGTCCTTATGAGAGCCATATCCTCCTGGAGGACCCATGGGAGGCGGGTGCATAGGGTGTCCCCGGTTTCCAGACCCGGATCTTGGCATGCCAGAGTTGGTTTTGGAAGGGAGCCCGGAGGGGTCAACCCGCTTCCTCTCATCTTTTAAAGGCTCATCTTTCTTTGGGGGTTTTCCTTCGAGGGACACCACGTGAAACAATGACATTAAAATCACGTCCATGAGTAATAACCCATGAGGCTTTGTTCAACAATGCCGCAAAAAACAATAAGAAACCAATGCATCTCTATCATGATGGCTCAGTAACAGGTGTTGCCCGACATTCTAGCTGGTCTCAGACAGTGACAGAGCATTTGGTGACATCTCATTGTCTGGGAATATACAGAGCACAATACCTCTATCTTTGTTGGGGCCCCTGTCTCGCGGAGGGACCCTGTCCTTCCGGGCGTGTCCTGGGGTGGGTGATCGGGAGCTGGCTGAAGACACAGGGCTAGCCAGGTCGGCATACATGTCCTCTGAATCAGCGCTCCTGACCGAGCTGCTACTAGAGGAGGCAGAGGAGACGGATGACACACTGCTGACCGACAAAGACCTGGAAAAAACAAAAAGAACATCTTGTTTTGCAATCTGATGGATTCTTAGATATTTTATGCTAACACTAAACCACATGAAAGGTGCATGAAATTGTTTGCTATGGTTTAATATCTGTAACCCTGAAACGTTATTTGTGCAATATTTTAAATTTTAAATGGAAAGGCTTTGGACTGTTTTAATGGTCACTTCGGATTTCACTGTCTATGTGAACCGCCTACCGAGATTTCTGAGATCCGGATCGAGACCGTGAGAGCGATGCGGAGGATGAACGAGACCTCGAGTGTGAGCTGGAGCCGGAAAAACTGCTTGCGCTACCACTGACGCTGCCACTGACTGTCCGCCTGCAGCATAGATAGACACACAGTCATTCAATTAGTCATACAACATGGAAATAAAATAAACATGGTTTATTCTCCAGTTGAGTGAACGCTGGCGCGTCCTTGCTACTGCTGCTCGCTGGCCTTTTTTATTTTATTTCCCTTCTACGACTACTACGTCAACTTCAGTAATTATGTGGATAAACTACGTGTGGCTTGTACCAACCATTGACAGCACTACTCCAGTACTCTGCCCCTAAACTTCTGCCCATGACTGCACAATCCACTACTACCTGCTCTGCTTCTGCACCCGGACATTTTCTATCTGCCTCGTCAGAAATACATTCACCGTGGATCGCGTCGGAGCATTCAGCGCGACAAATCCAGTTACATAAAGTCATTCTGATCTTCTGCTCGACGCCCACCAAAGAACGCCAGTTCTCACGCTGACCTCAGTGGCCCAGCTTGGTCGGTAAACACGGCTGCCAAACTCCGTAAGACCATTGTCAACTTTGGTCTTAACATCCACTCACTTTCGAGTAAGGGGCACCTATAGGATGATCTATTGACCCTAAGCTTGACTTTTTATGTTTAACTAAAACGTGGCAGCAGCCAAATTACTTTGTTTCTCTTAATGACCCTATTCCTCCGGGATTTGTTTTACATCTCTCAACCGCCTGGCTCTGGCCGTTGAGAAGGTCTCGCGATAGGTACTGTGACAAGTAAAAATGAACGCCTGTTCACTCTCCCGTCTGTCACTCATGAGAGGCTACAGTGTGTATGCTCTCTAGACTTATTTTTGCTCTAGCATTGCTAGTCTCCCCAGGCCGGATAGTTTCTCAACCCCGGATGATCTGTCTCTCATTATGATAATAATTTACTTTGTCCACTTAAAACCAGGACGGTATCGTTTACAGTTTCTGAACCATGGTTTACTCCATTTATTAGACAGTTAAAAATGGAAGGTCGACGACTTGAGACTTTATAGCAAAACTGTCCTCACTGTACACAAGGACATGTATTCAAACCACATTCTTTATTATAAAGACTATTTCCAAAGCCAAAACCACATCATTTTCTGATTCAATTGGCTCAGATGAAGAAAATTCAAAAGGCCTTTTTTTCCCCTTAAACAAATTACAACAACCAAAAGACTCGCTTCCTTACTCAAATCTAAATCTTCAACCTGTGGATTGGACCCATTCCTACCGTCCTTGTAAAGGCTACTTTTACAGTTCTGTCCCCTTTCATTACGGATATTATTTACACGTCCCTTAACATTGGAATTGTTCCATCTCTTTAAATGCCTGTTGTTATTCCAGTTGTTATGATACCTAGTTCAGATCTTATTGACTTTAATATTTTTGACCCAATCTGAAAAAATAGGTGCTGCTCAATTTCATACCAATCTTTCTTGCAAAAATTTATATGAACAATTCCAGTGTGGTTTCTGTCCCCTCCACAGCACTGAAACAGCACTCCTTAAAATCACTAATGATCTCCTTTTGGCGGCTGACTCTGGTTTACTATCCATTTTGCTTCTGCTTGACTTGAGTCCGGCCTTTGACACAATTCACATACTATTCTTCTAAAAAGTCTCTTCAATTGGTATCATTGACAAACCCCTCAAATGGTTTAATTCATATCTCTCTGGTCACACTAGTTCATTAAAGTAAAATCATTAACTTATGATACAGTCCCTATTTATAGAGGTGTGCCCCAGGGCTCTGTCCTGGGGCCACTGTTGTTTATTATCTACCTTCTTCCTCTCTGTGACATCTTTCGCATATATCATATTAACTTCCATTGCTACGCAGATGACACCCAGCTCTGCCTTTCTACTGGGAGTCATCTTCGACAGCAGTCTTTATTTCACCTCCCATGTTAATAATGTTACCTGGTCTGTCTACTTTCACCTTCGAAACATTAAACATTTACAATCATCCCTCACGCCTCACTCCACTGCTATTCTTGTTCATAGTCTAGTCACGTCTCGCTTAGACTATTGTAATTCCCTTTTGTTCGGCCTTCTACATTAAACCCTCCTTAAATTACAACTGGTTCAAAACTAGGCTGTCCTAGGCAGACATCGTTTTGTTTTTATAACTTTACTATATTTGATTGTCTTTATTGTTGTTGTTTTGCTTAAATTGTACGGTGACCGTGAGTGTCAAGAGAGGGGCCTATTAAATACAATTTATTATTATTATTAATAAACCTCAAGGAAAATAAACAAACAAGGATTGATGTGCATTAAAAAAACAACGACTCAATTAAGAAATACTTGCCATTCATTCATAATAAAATGAAAGCAAACCTGTAACTTTCACATATCAGTAAGAATGTTTAACAAAAAGCCCATGCAGGAGCTTTCTTGTGAAGCCTGGTCGTACTTTCCTTTCAGACACATTCTCAGAGTTTAACAGAGCACAGAGGACGGATTTCAAAAGATTGCTGAGGATGTCAATATATGTAATGGCCTATTAAAATCTGCAAATGGAAATACATAAGTAAACCCATGAGTAAGGGAAGAACATGCAGAGTTCTGTCACGCATCACGCTTCTTCTCTGTCATGTTCCTCTTTGACACAATAACCATGGACAGTACAACAAACTTTTATGGAAGCCAACGTTGGCTTGGTAAAATGCATAGAAAGCATTTCATTTTACTTAGTATTCAATCTACTTCCTTAAAATGAAACAAGACACCATTGATAACAAACCATGTCAGTGCACTTAAAAAAAATCGATCTACTTTATTACACATGCTAACTATTCACATGTATGAAAAAGATTCTCAAACTAAATGCTTTGAATTCCATATAAAGAATAATTAAAAGCTTTCCCTTTCAGAATAACAGCCAGCTGTATATGTCATCTATCACATAAAGTATTGAAGTGCTAAATGTAGTCAAAGTATACTTCAAGGTTAGTGAACTAACTACAAAATACTACCTTGTATTCAGGAAATAATGTGAGGCATTCCTAACAGACAGGCAAGACTTCATATCAAACAGGTGTTTCTCTAAATCAAATGCCAACTACATGTGGCCGCAAGCCAATGATAGTGAAATAATGTTGTCAAGTAAACAAATGTTTCTTTATGTTTTTCAGGAGATTTTCCTGAACACCTATGCAGGGTTTTCCACACACAAGGTGACACCTTGCTCTCTGACAGACGCGTTACACACTGCTTCCCTGTATTAAAAAGCACTGGTACTGTTATGAAAGCACACATAGAGATAGCAGTCTGTGCACCTTTGAACATTGGTCATTGGGTAATGGTTTAATATGCAAATCCTTCCAAAACACAAAATGTATAAAAACACCCCCATGACAAAACAAACCTTGTGAAAAGATCTTCTTTACATCTTGATGTTTATGTAGTCACCATTCACTTTCACAGTTTGATTTGTTTAAACTATCCCTTTAAATAGTTATGAAACAACTAAACAAAGAGTCGAGAGATGAGCTGTACCTGCGAGGTGGGTGCTGTTGACGTTCTTTCTTACGTCCTTCTCTCATGTTGGGGGGTTCTCTTAGCTCTCGTGGTCCAGGGGGCCTGCCGCCTGGACGGGGGTTGGGGGGCTTAGGCGCCTCTGTGATGGGCTTGGGTGGCTTCCCCGGCTGTCCAGGCAATGAGGGGGTGGGTGTCATTTTGGGGGGTCCTTTATCCTTGCGAGGAGGGGGCGGTGCACCAGACTTCACCGGGGAGCTTGCGAAAAAAAGATTGTTTTCATTTGCTTCTAGTAAATACGACATTTACAGATTCTGGACACCAATTTCAGAAAATGGAAAATTAATATATGCTTTCAAATGCACAAAGCGGTGTTCAAAACCTGAAAGTCAAAATACAGAAACGACCAGTGACTTGACTTTAGGAGCGCAATAATGGCACTTATCATAAATCATAATGATCTATACTGAAAATATTTGTGTATTTACCCCTTTACTGCAACAGGTGGCTGCTCTACTTTGTTCTTAATAATATTTTTTTGTGCTGACAGGGATGGGGAGGGAGACGAAGAGAAAGATTTGGATCTGGAGAAATGAAAAATAAAGTAATTAATAACAGGAAACAAACACCGCCAATTACATGAATGTTAATGTTTCAGGCCAAAGCCTGACAATGCCATATGAACGATTTTAAACTTCAGTAGAGCAAAATTGCCGACACATTAATTTCATCAGATAATAGCTTTCATATTTTGATGCGATTTGTGATATCTTGCCTTGAGCGGCTTCCGCTGAAAGAGCTATGTTGAGAGGAGTGGCTCGAGAAGGAACTCACTGAAGACCGCGAGCGAGACCGGGAGGAGCCAGAGCCTGAGAACGTCGAAGACCTGGATGACGACCTGGAAGATTTTAAACAAATGAAATTCTTCAACTTCAATCAATTTTTTCCATTGATGGATCCACTCAAACTCATATCTTAAAGCTCACAGAGCACTCATTTACTTTTAGAGATGTCAATACCTAGAAGAATTAGACAGAGAAACAGAAGATCCAGAGGGTCTGTGTCGTCTGCGGCCGCGTGGGGGAGAGCCCATGAGACCAGGCCTTCTCCTAGGGGATTTTGACCTGCGCCAGGGGTCCTTCCATTCATCTGGTCTTTTGGGCATGGGCATCATCTCTTTCTTAGGTGGCGGCTGCACTGGACCTCTGGGAAGGAAAGAGAAAAAAAAATGATTTCATTTCAAGACTAAAATCCACCTTTGGCAAGAAATATTGTAACATAACCTTGTATTTCCTTTTAAGAAGCTTTCATTCTCTTAAGAAAACAAACATGTGCAATTCCCTTAACGAAAACCAAATGTTTACATTAGAAGTCTGAATTACCGCATGCCTAGGATAGAGGTGATTTCATTGACATGTGTAGTGCCAGCTCAATAACAAGATAAACATCATTTATAAATAAGGATGTTTCTTTATTTCCTTAAAAAAAATTAAAAATAAAAACCCAAGCAAAACATGATTGCAAAATATCAATGTAAAAAACTGTGCATCAAGTTTTTCTCGCTTTTAAATGGACAATTCCATGTTCATGTCTTACTCCTGTGGTTTCATAGTGAATTATGTTGAATTAGTGGTTACAGACTATATCCTTCCCCATGTCTGTCTGTAACCAATTCAAATGCTGAACAGGAAACTCAAGTTTCCAACAACCTTCTAATAAATTGTGTTAAATGATAACTTTATTTGTGGCTTTTATATTTTTTTATTTGTGGCTTTGTAGCCCCCAATAAATGCTCACATTCTCACACTTGAAAAAGAACTGGCATAAATTTACCTGGCCTAAATTGACCAGGTAAACAATGTACTTCATATGCTGTAATATTAAATGTTTGTTGGATTATTCCAGCTCAATATGTTTTTGGGTCCCCGACATTCTTTAATAAGGTCAGTGTATAGTTTTTAATTACTGTCATTTAACACTTCCATGACTAATACTGACACAAGCATAAGTGGCCGAGTTATATTTAGGCTTCGTACTAGAAAACACAGTACATATATAATATAACATCCGGTTGCTTTGAGCATCGACCTCCCACAATTAGCAACTTGTTCAATACCTCTGGGTATTCCAGGTGACTATAAAACCTTTTTTTAGAAATGTTTGGGAGTTTTAGAAAAGGTTTGTCATTAATCTTCAAGGTAATTAGCGATCATTACGAACAATACGCGAGTAGTTAAACTAAGGCATTACACACCTTGACACAGAATCAATTAAGGTTTGTCTTCAAATGAATAAGGTGATCCAGCCTGGGACCTGGAATGTCCTTTAACGGTGACGTAAATGTAAACAGACCCAAGGCAGATGGTGTAACAGACTGTCTAAAAATAGCACACAGAGTTATTTTTAGATGAAATCCGAGCCCACCTTTAATTTCCTGTTTTTTTGGGAGAAAAAGGAAGTATTGCCGTTCCATGAAGGAAGGAGTCATACCGTCATTAACAGGAAGATCCCCAATCAACTTTACAAAAAATAAGAGTTGAATATTTTTTGAATAAGTTTATAAGTTTAAAGAGGTTGTAAAAAGATGCAAGTTGTTTTAAGCATAAAAACTCCACAAGATAAAGATATAATGACAGCTGCCAAATATTAACATTATTATGTAAAGAAAAGTGTGGATCATGGAATGTTTCAAATTTAATAGACACATACAGATACGTTTCAACATACAGTTCACTGCATGTGTCAAATGTTTATGCAAACCAGCATGCCGTGACGCTCAGCTTTTGACATCAATAATGTTATGCAATTTTCCTTGCTGTCAGGGTTACAGATGAGGGATGAACCGAGAATAAATAGAATAAAAGTTTAAAGTTAAGAAACTGGAAACTGCCAATGTCTTTTAAAAGGTGTAATCTGTAATAAAAAAGACAAGTCACCCTTGAAGAATGAGAATAATCATTTTTAAAGTTTTGGAATCTGTATGGGTGACAGGAGAATAAGCGCATAATCCTTCAAATAAAACTAGACAGAGGTTGATTTCTAAACCAATATAATAAAGCGAAACACTTTTCCTTGATGATAAGTTTGAGAACAACGCGTGTTTTTTCTTTGCTGATAAAACAATACCATTTCTATGAATGATTGGGTTTGTGGGTTATTTTCATACTTGGCCTTTTATTAAAAGATTAATTGTTCTGTAGAAAGAATGTAAACGACTTCCGCTGAACATTTCATCTGCGTGTGAAATATAGATACATTCTCTGTAAAGACGAGAAGACTAATAAAGAATTTTCTTTCAATTATTGTGCTCTCACTGCTTTCAACCATTGAAAATCATGGTAACTATTTAACTAAAAAAACATTCTGTTCCTTATCGTGGGCAACGGCACGCTAGGAATGAGGAATTTATCCCCTGTCCTGGCAGCTGTCCATCTAATGACATAACCTGCTCGAATAGGCTTTATAAGCATTCTGCACTAAATTTAGACTCGTTCTGAAAAAAAGCACAAGAGAAAAAAAAAAACTTCAACAGCTTGGCAGATGACAAGGCTTGTGTAAAAAAACAGTAATGGGCCATAAAGTCTGGTCCACACTGTAGTAGCTTGTTCTTCATTAGTGAGTAAATATACAGTAAAGCCTCTTTTTTAGTACTTGCTACTTTCTGATGAATGGAAATTTACAATGTAGCAAGCTTTTGAATGAATATAGCTTTGCTTATGAATATTGTGTTTTCTAAGAACTGCCTAAACAACATTTGCCGTTGAAAACATTAGAGACCTTCTCACTGATCAGAATCAGAAGGAGCTGTATTTACACACACAAGGAATTTGACTTGGCGACATGAGCTCAGTGCAGAAGAAAGTGTACACATGGTGCAAATATACATTAAGATAGAAAAAATTAGAATTAAATAAAAACAATAATTCACTTTATACAAAAAAAAGATATTTAGAAAAAAAACGACATGATTTTTCAGTGTACAGATGTGTTACTATCACAGGTAACCGGTATTACAGGTTTAACCTATTGTTTCTTTCAATGTACAGTTTCCAGATGCTATGTGCAAGTGTGCAACGAGATGGACAGTGGGTTGTAAGAGCCTTTAATTGTTCCGGCTGATAGAGCGTTCCCACCGAAACGCGACTTGCACGATTAAATCACACTATTTGCGCATAGTAGGACGCTTGAACATTTTGAGTTTACTCGCTTCATTCACGCGTGCAATTTGCTTCATTCACGCGTGAAATTCACTTTACAAAAGACGCGAATTTGCATCATGGGAGGGGCCAGGCGGCTCAGGACTCGTTGCGAAATGGCTGACATGGATTTTGTTCAGATTTACTAGATTGTCCGACCTCCTCACTCACTTTCTTCCAAGCAAATTTCGTTTTATTCCTTTTGCAATAAAAGTAAGAAGATGTATTGTACAGCTCAGGGTATCCACATACAGCGACACATATATGGATGAGCACAGGACAGACTCGATGATGGCCAAGTAGAATTGTGTGACTGGCTCGTGTGGCATTTTGAAGTTCCTCAGCTGGCGGAGGAAGAACAACCTCTGCTGGGCTTTTTTAGCAATGGAGTCTATGTGAATGTCCCAATTTAGGTCTTGTGAGATGGTAGTGCCCAGGTACCTGAATGACGCTACTGCAGCCACAGTGTTGTTCATGATGATAAGTGGGGGGGAGTGCAGGGTTGTCCTGAAGTTCACGATCATCTCCACTGTTGATAACATGTTGAGGTCCAGGTTGTTGTGATTGCACCAGGAAACCAGCTCTGCAACTTCCTTTGAGTAAGCAGACTCATCTCCATTGTGGATGAGGCCGATGGTAGTGTCATGTGCAAATTTCAATAGCTTGACAAGATTCTTTTGCCGTGGAATCGTTTGTATACAGGGAGAAGAGCAGTAGGGAGAGCACGCATACCTGAGGGGCACACGTGCTTATTGTGAGATTCCAGGATGTGAGTTTACCCAGCTCCACTAGTTGCTGTTTGTCTCTTAGGAAGTTAGTGACCCATTGACAGATTGGGGTGGGCATGGAGAGCTGGGTCAGATTGTCTGAGAGAAGGTCAGGCATGGTGGTATTAAAGGCCATTCTAAAGTCCACAAATAGGATCCTTGCGTAATTCCCAGGTATATCAAGGTGCGGCAAAACATAATGCAGCCCCATGTTGACTGCATCATCACCAGACCTGTTCACTCTGTAGGCAAGCTGAAGAGATCTGTTGAAGATCTGTGTGAAGATGGGGGCCAGTTGGTTAGCGCAGACTTTTAAACAGGCAGGTGAAACACCGTCTGGGCCTTTCTTGGTCTTCCGCTTCTTGAAGACCCGGTTCACATCCTTTACACATACCTTAAGTGCAGGTAGAATGGTGGGGGAGGGGGAATTTTTGAATTGCAGATAATAGCGGGTGTGGAGTACGAGTCTGGCAGTTAAACACATTCAGATCGTCAGCCAGTTGTTGATTCTCCACAGACTGTGGGGATGGTGTCTTGTACTTGGTGATGTTCTTCAGACCAGTCCATACTGATGCCGGGTAGTTGGCCGAAAACTGGTCTTCTTTAGCCACTCTGATCTCCTTTGTTAGTCTGTTCCTGGCCTGGTTGTACAAGATTTCATCCCCACTTTTGTAAGCATCCTCTTTGGTGTGACAAAGCTGTTTGAGTTTCCCACTTAACCATGGTTTATCATTATTAGATTCAAGATTCAAAGAAGCTTTGTTGAAATGATACACAGTGAGGCCATTATAAAATGACAAGAATGTCCTGGTAGGAATGCACATATCCTAACAGAAACTGATAAATGAAGTCACAGTCTCTGTGAGCTCGTCCAGACCAGTGGCTTTAGCTTCAAAGACACTCCAATCAGTGCAGTCGAAACAGGCTTGTAAATTCTGCTCTGTCTCAAAAGTCTGTTTTTTAACAGTCTTTATTACAGGTTTAGCGGTTCTCAGTTTCTGCCTGTAGGTTGGTATGAGATGAACTAGACAGTGATCAGAGAGACTTAAAGTTGCTTGCGACACAGAGTGGATAGTAGTGTAAAGGCCTGTTCAGTTTGGGGAGATGCGAAAAGTGAAACGAATACCTGACGAATCAAGTTTTCGAATACCTGGCGAATCAAGTCAACGCAAAAACAAATGTTTGCTTTCTCCTATTTTACGCCCGGACGGTAGATGGCATGGCGCTGATAGAGAATATATTTCCTCCTAAACATTAGGTGGCATTCAATTGGGTTAACCATATTCTTGAGAAGGAGCGTGAGTGATTTACATGTTAAGTCAATGCAAAGACGCGATAGGACATCCTGTGGCGCGAATTGAGTGCTTCGGGCATTTGATGCGCATGAATTTCTCAACTTGAAAATCTGAACTTTGCAAAAATATCAGAAGCTTGCTCTAGTAGTGACGTGATTAAATCCGAAACAAAAATGGAGGACAGAAATCATCATTGCTGTATGTGGATACCTGGAGCTGTACGATACATCTTACTTTTATCGAAACAGGAATAATATATATATATATAAACTAGTCTGGAGACGCCTGGCAGAAGCCCCTCCCATGACACGAATTCGCATCTGTTGTAGAGGTGTGAACCTACACTGGTGTCACGGTTCGGTTCGATTACGATTACCATGTCATCGATTCGGTTCAATTCGATATCACGATGCATTGACGTCTCAAATTTAAATTTTACTAGTTCACATGTTTGTCAATAAATACAAGCCGTCAGATATATGAACTGAAACTTTTATTTTACCTGGTCTTCTTCGAGTATCAAACATCATACAAAACTCAAGTCTAGCCATTAGCATGAGCAAAAGGAGCAAATACAAAAAATAAATACTTAAAGTGCACAATGCAAGGAGTGTACTTTAGTACTTACAGTAAATACTGCAATGTACTTGTAACACATTTTAATGTAAAGTGGCTGCAGATGGAAGGCTGCTGTGGTGCTGCGATGGAAGAATGTTGATATTCGTCGGATTCTGCCCAAAAGCCTGGCGAGTGCGGCCACATTAAGCGCTCGCTGGGACCCCAGATTAACTGTTTGTGCGAAGCATTTCACCAGGAATCGCATGTTATTGCAACTCGATGAGCTCGGCTCATTAACTTCATTACCTGGGCCGTGGTTTCGTGGTAGAGTTCGGGCAGAGTGTTTTCTGAAAAGTGGCTGCGTGAGGGAAGTGGCTATATCGCGGCTCCAGTGTATTCAACAGGTGGCGAAACCCGGGCTTTGTAAGTTTGTGGTATTAACCGCTGCGTGTTTTATTTGTGCATGACGAGATTTACACACATCTTGTGTCCTCTCCAGGTCGTGCTTACCAGGTTTTTCATAAAAGCCGAAATGTGCCTAGATGTCAGCTTTTAAAGTAGTTGGAGCATTTTTGATTACTCGGCTTCCTCCGCTATTGTATGCTAAAGCATTGAAGCGCGTATGCGAGATGACGTCAGAAAAACGTAAGTACGTAATAACCGGTTATGGTCTGTAACTGAACCGATACCGAATCGTCCTCGCTTGCATCGCGATGCATCGTAAAAACGATTAATTTCGACACCCCTAATCTGTTGTGATGTGAATTTCTCAAACTCAAAATGTTCAAGTGTCCAACTATGCGCACCATATTTTGTTTGCGCAAATCACGTTTTGTGTGAACACTTTATGAGCCTTTAGCGCTCCGGCGTGCCCTCAATGGCTCTAGTTGCGTGACGTAAAATACTTGACTCTTTTTGGATGGTTAGTTTCTTCGCTTTTTGAATGGGGAAAGATTCAGTGCACTAAAAAGGAAAATAAAACATAGCCCAATATGCCCAATATGCAAGGCTTTATAAAGTTTTAGAACATGAACAATAGATTCTTATCGCGAATATTCACATGCAACCTGCCCGGGCCTTAACAGTGATCCAATATATTCCCGTCTCTGGTGGGACATGTAATGAGCTTGTATTTTGGCAGTTCACAGGAGAGATTTGCTTTGTGCAAATGGCAGAGGATGATTAAAAGAGAGTCTGGATACTTATGCTCAATTTCGGCTAGTTGTTGAAGCGCTGCGCTCACGCACACGTCTGGAGGAATGTAGACATTTGCGAGGAAGAAAGAGATGTGGAAAATGCTGTTTGAGTTTTCAGTAAACCATAAGTTAAAATTATTGAATGACAAGAATGTCCTGGTAGGAATGCACATTTCCCAACAGAAACTGATAAATGAAGTCACGGCCTCTGTGAGGTCGTCCAGACCAGTGGATGCAGCTTCAAAGACACTCCAATCAGTGCAGCCGAAACAGGCTTTTAAATCCTGCTCTGCTTCAAAAGTCTGTGTTTTTACAGTCTTTATTACAGGTTTAGCTGTTTTCAGTTTCTGCCTGTAGGTCGGTATGAGATGACCTAGATAGTGATCAGAGCACCCCAAAGCTGCTCGCGGGAAAGAGTGAAATGCATCCTTCATAGTGGTGTAACAGTGATCCAATATATTCCTGTCTCTGGTGGGACATGTAATGTTCTGTTTGTATTTCGGAAGTTCACGGGAGAGATTTGCCTCGATAAAATCGCAGAGGATGATTAAAACAGAGTCCCGATCCTTTTACTCAATTTTTGTTATTTGTTCACGCACGCGTCTGGAGGAATGTACACATTTGCAAGGATGAAAGTGGAAAAACTCTTACAGCAAGTAGAAAGGTTTACAGTAGATGAAAACATAGACAGTAGAAGGAATTGCGGAGCAGAGCATTGTGGCTGCCATACGTGGCGCCATCTTAAATGTTATCAAACTTTAAAATAAAAATTAAAAAATCTATTGTGTGCGATACAGATCAAACATCTGTGAATGGTCAGTGCGCCACATTAAATGTCCTTGTTCTGATAAACAGAAAGGAAGATATTTGGAAGAATGTCAGTTACCAAACCGATCTCATCCCCTATTGACTTCCATAGTACTTATTTTCCCTACTACGGCTTCAAATGGGGCCTGTTTGGTCACTGACATTGTTCCCAATGTCTTTCCTTGCGTTTAGGAGAACAAAGACATTTATGCATGTTTGGAACCACCAAACATGCCAATTGAGAACACACCAAATAAGTTATTGATGACAGAATTTTCAGTATAGATTCAATCATCCATTTAACTGCAGCCCAGGTTAAGTGCAGTGATGCAATACTCGTTCATCCGAACAGAGCTAAAGAAATATGCCTGCTATTTCATCACAACCAGTTCAACTCTCAGCATGCATCATCATTCTACAATGATGAAACCTACAACACAACAGCAAAACTAATGATGGTACATTTCCAGTATTGCAGGATCATTCAGAAATATTTGGGCAAACAAAAGACAGGGAAACATAACCTGTTCTCTTGCATACTGAACCACAAATAAGGTTTATTTACATTTTTGTCCATTTTTTGTGTCTCTGCAATTAGCATAGTTTGAATGATTTGCATTCATCCTATAATTAAAAGGTACATCTATTAGCACGCAAATGAGACCCACTAAGAAACTGCTATATCAACAGTATCACTCGGGGCATATCCTCTAATATTTCTGGAATAACACAGACAGTTGAATGAACCAGATTCAGCAGAAGCACAACAATTCATCAATACATAACAATGTTGGGGCAGACAGAGGAATATACCACACACAAAAACAATGGAAAACGGAAGCAGGATTGCTTCCTCTTCTACATTTTCCTTATCTTTAGACCAGCCTGCCATGAACGTGCCTCCAACATTCAAAATGAGAGTATTGATAAAAATTGCAGTATATTATTATCAAGTTAATATTTTTTTTTACAAAACAAGAATATGGATTAAATCATTTATTTCTTTGCTTTTAAATACTGACTGTTTACTCAATTATTTGCTTAACTTGCAATGTCTACTGTGTCGGAAACCACTCCCTCGCTTACTCTTTCACTATACCCTACAGTGATTAGATAATGCCTATTGATTTCACTATATGCGGAAGAAGTGAATGAAAATGAGTTACGATTTCGGACATTGACATAATATAACCTGTGTCTGACAGTACTGTCCCGGACATTCGACATAACTGTTATATTACACTTGTGTGGCTTCACAGATTGCTTAATAAAGTGGAAAAGTTAACTTTCACCTGATTTGTCACGTTTTTTTGTATAACTATTTTAATAAAGAGAACAAAACAATTGTTTATTTACTTTAACGTTTATTACGTTTAATAACATTATTTTATATTTAAGCACCAAAATGTAATGAATGTGAATGAATGTAGGGAATGAAGTAGTTCACTCATGTTTCGGACACCACTATAAAATGACGGACACCCAATATAGTGCACTATTTAGGAGATAAGGAGCATATTCAGTCACCGCTTTAGACTACACACCATTGTTTTAACATACAGACTTTTAAATAAATATTTAACTTAATTACATGAATGAGTATTAGTGTTGAAACGGATCACGGTTGATCCGTGCAGATCGTGCTCTGCGGTTTTGAATGCATGCAAGTTTATTCATCATAAAAGATGGTTTGAGCGCGCATGTATTATGTAATTGCTGTTTATTATTTTTCCGTAACTTCCCAAAAGTCTGAAGAATGGTCATGACATCGCCCCCCAAGATACTATGGTTTCAGTTACATGCAGTATTGAGGAATAGTTTTACCCATGTGGTTTATAGCATTGCCTTCCACCAGTGGCGGAATGGCCTTCTGGAGCATCGGGAGTTTTCCCGATGGGCCGCTGCTCCATGTGGGCCACACCACTGTAAGGATATAAAGAAATAATAATATTTTATTTTGCTCACTTGTTATAGTTGTGATTTCTGTGCCATACTGCCTTCCATGACTCCCTTTAAACTACAATTTCCTTAAGTGAGTAAATCATAATCTATAACTCAACTATTGCGTGGCTATGATCAAACAACATCAATTATCTCATCAGACACACACAAACTTGTGCACGAAAATACCTGCCTTGACACATCCAGATAAAGTGTGAAACTTGCACACCTTTCAACGTCATAGGGAGTTACTTAATACAAGCAACAGCTCACGCTCCAATTGTACCACACCTGGGCAACGGTTAACATTAATGTCCACGCTTAATGAGTTTCTTCCTCCATTCTTTTGCAAACCCAGAAAAATTCCCTCACTTCAGAATGACGTAAATGGTACTGCTGTATAATGAGTGATTAAATGAACGTCAGGTTTTAACAAGTATGACGTCACAACAACAACTTTTAACAATAGACAAAACAATAACCCATGATGGAACAATAGGAGAAATTTACAATTATCTGGGATTCCAAAATCATGCAATAGTTGCAGAGCTTTATTTACATTTAGTTTTCATATGGATATTAAATGAAAATAAAGTGTTAAAAAAGTGGTTAATGTTTTGAACTAAGACATTGTATGAATTATTATTAAAAATATAAAAAAAGTTTTTAAGCAGCTCTAAAACTCTCATACTCTTCAGGTTGGCCGAACAAATACGTCATAGGTTCAGCAAATTTTGCTATGCAAGGACGCTCAAACAAACAGAACAAAGCAACAAGCCAGTGTTGAGAAATAAGAAATAAACACAAGAATGACATTCTTACAGGGAACAATTCATTTTAACTGGGATACAAGAAAGCTTAATCTAAAAAAAAAAAAAAAAAAAATCACACACTTCTGCTTTAATAAACAAAAAAGCATTATCTTCTATAAATCAAGTGGAATAACCAACCAGCTTTGATTTGTGTTAAAATGACTGTCAACGAATGCGTGGCACTTCACTAAACCAAGCTTAGTGAAATGAAACCTTTTTTTTGATCATCACAAAGGTTAAAAGTTTATTTTTATCTTTTTGCCCCAAGCATCTTCAAAAAAAATGTTGACCTAAAAATGTTAAGAATCTCATTTCACCACGGTTACGTAATGGTGCAATTCGAGACATGACCGCATACTTTCACATAAAACAAATCAGGTGTAAATCTCTTTTTGGACAGCCTGAAAAGTGATCCCCTTTGCAAGTATCATGGCACACATTCATGTTCATACTTGCGTCACTAAAGCCCCTTTATGTATTTAGAGAATATAAATTCACAAACACACTAGAGGTAGGAATTTTCAAATCAAGTCTGAAATCTGAACTAAATGATTGAAATGTGAATCCCGGCAAGAGCTGGGGTGAAGCAGACAGTGGGATTGATTCACACAACAAAAGTTTCCTGGAAAGTGACCTTAATCAAACATGCAATCTTAGGCAAGTAAAACGTAGTGATAGTGAAGAAATTACCGTAAGGGAAAATAAAACCATTATTATAAGACTTCACACTAGTTTACACAAGTTACACACGAGAATGGATGCACGCGTTTTTATTCTGACCGATAACAGTCATTCTTTAATCGATCATTAACTGTTAGCTAATGAGATATTACAATGTTCAATTAAAATATAAATATGAACGGACCAATGTATATTTGTATAAAAGGCAGTTTTACATATTCTTTGCAAAACGCAGCATGAAGAACTACAGGACATGAGGATTCACAGTGAACACCGAAAAACTGACAGAATAACATAAATAGGGCTTAAACACTTGACAGTTGACACAAAACATGCACTGAATTTCGCACTTTGCTAAACCGTTATAATAGCATAGACCAGGGGAAAAACGGACCATGAGAAATAAGTCCCTTTAGCATTTCAACAGTTCAAAAAGATGACTTCACATAACAGGCCAGTGTGCAACTAAGTGGAGACTTATTCAAATACTGATGCAGCACTGCCCACGAGTAATGGCAAAACCACACAAATGAGTGGAAAGTCATATGTTGTAAGAATTTCCATCCATTTAACAACAAGAATCAACTCCATATAAACATTACAGCTATTACAAACTGAAGATTTTGAGAAGTTTGAGACTCACCTGGGGGGCATGTTAGAGGGTGAACGTGGTGGCTTAAGCGGCTTTTCTTTCTCTTCCTTCTTCTCCCGTGGCTCTTTAGGTGGTCGCTCCCTAGGCCGTCCCTCCTTTTCATCTCGTTTCAGACGATCTCGCTCCCATTCCTCCTTCCTGCGCTGTCTCTCCTTCTCGCGTTCCCTCTCTCTTTCTCTCTCACGCTCTCTTTGTCTGCGCTCCCGCTCCCGGTGGTCTCTCTCGCGTTCCCGTTCCCTTTCTCGGTGGCGCTCGCGAGGATCTCGCTCACGCTCTCGGTCCTGATGCAAACAAACAAACCTTAAAACCAACAACCAGACTCTTTTTGATACAGAAGACATCAGTCTAATTACTAGCTTGAGTTCAAATTGACCTATTTCCAACTAAAACAATATGTCTGTTGTATAAGAGTTTAAGTCAGTTATCGGGATGTCATCTGAAACAAAATCATTCTGCATATGCGAAACCAGTAACACGGTGAAAGCACTTTGAGTAATGATTCAAATGTTTTATCAGTATGTACTCACAGGGTAGTAAGGCAGCGGGGTCTCTGTGTACTGCACCCTGAAGTTCTCATACTGGCCTCCTCGCCAGAAAGCATCCATCTCAATATCATAGTACGGGTCACCATACGGATCACTATAACAAAAAACAGATGTTACAAATGCCCAGATGAGAAAAATTATACGTTTTATTAAGGGATACTTCATCCAAAAATTCTGTCATCATTTACTCACCTTCGAGTTGTTCCAAATTTGAATAGATTTCTTTGTTCTGATGAACACCGAGAAAGAAATTTGGAAGAATGCTAATAACCAGACAGATCCCCCCATTGACTACCATAGCAGGAAAAATTACTTTTTCATTTTTTGTTCTGTTGAACCCAGTTCTGGGGCACTTTTGAGCAAAACATTTCCTACTATGATAGTCAATGGGGGGCAAAATTTGTCTGGTTATAAGCATTCTTTCAAATTTCTTTCTCTGTGCTAATCAGAACAGAATTTGTACAGAACAGAATTGTCAGAATTTTAATTTTTGGGTGTAGTATCCATTTCATTTAGTGTGGATGACAACATGAATGCATTGCTTTTAAAACTTACCCATAACCTGGATCTCTGATCTCTATATCACTGCAACGTACGAAAGGAAAAAGCATAAGAATTAGTAACCTAGATTAGAGATTTACTATTATATTTATTAAAATAGTAAAGTTTGGCCTTTGGAGAGCATTTGCTATGACTGGTCTGAACTGGAATATGAAATAATTTGTACAAATTTTTTGTATCTTAAATAAAACTACATACATAATAATGACATGCATATGCAAAATGCTGGTTGTCACACCGCAGAACATTCCAACTTCCCAAAACCGATTTCATGTCACCAACCAACTTTCTTCTTTAGAGCTGAATGAACCAGCAGCAACTATTCACAAACCAAAGCTATAAACTATAAGGTGGCCAGAAGTAACTGATAATCTTCTTTTCCGTACCTAGGATCTCTGATTTCCCTTGTGATGCGATAGCCGCGTTCCCTGAAGAAATCATTTTCTTTGTCAAAGTCTCGATCATCTTCACCGATGGTTACGGTAAAACGTTTCTCCTCAAAATCTGGTTCC
Source organism: Triplophysa dalaica (assembly GCF_015846415.1). NCBI lineage: Eukaryota > Metazoa > Chordata > Actinopteri > Cypriniformes > Nemacheilidae > Triplophysa > Triplophysa dalaica. Next base: position 6,825,055 of record NC_079555.1, read on the forward strand.
TGTTCTTTGCGAATAGTGGCTTTCTTCAACACCTCAAGACATGGAAAAAAAGGCCAAGAGTTAGCCAAACTGAGCACCCCAGCTGGAGCAGGGCTTTCCTATATTCAATAAAACAGGTGCTTTTCCATCTCAGCAATCGTCCCCATCAGATATCAGTATTAGTACTGTTTTTAGTATATCCTGAGTTTCAGATAAATATAACATGTAATCTTAGTAACAATGAGTAAAGAAATAACTGTGATCACAGAAACATCGCAGAACATATTAAAACTCATTTGAATAAACAAGACCTCCCCAAAAAAATCCACAGATCTTGTCTACAAACAGCCCTTTCATTATGCTAATATACAATCACTCTTCTGCACAATAATAAATGTACCTCTTTGGCATGTCTAAGGCCTCTTTCCCAGGCGCTCTCCACAGGAGGATCTAAAGGAGGAGGAGGCGGAGGTAACTCCTCTACTGCAGGCCCCCCCTGAAAAAAGGATTTAAAACAAACATTCAATTCCCATTCAAACATGGCAATGGTTAAACTTCTTAACTGATAATTCTATACAACAAGGAAGAAATTAAAGAGTGAAAATAAACCACATATACCCAGGGGTTTGCAGGCATAAGAGGGTGAGGTCCTCCTCCCGCAGGAGGGGCTCCATTAGGAGAGAAGGGGTCTGGTTTGGTGATGAGGGAGTAGTTGCCTTTATCATTGACTCCCGGATGGATGAACCTACAGATCATGCCCCAAGTGCAATTTCCTAACCGAGAAAAAGTTCAATTATTTTGATACAAAAATGTGTTATTGAAAAAGGATTCATTCATGGTTGAACAAAACCTTTCAAATCATCCCTAACAAAATAAAGTTGCTTCTTTAAAATCTGTAAAGTCCAAGCCATCAATACAACAGTTCAAACTTGACAATACAGAACAATTCAAAGTTAAGGCAGGTTAAAACTGTGGCAATTATGAAATTTGGCTGACAATTAAGTGTTTGATAAATAATTGCTATTTAAACATTGTTGTATACAGGCTTCATTGAACAATTGTCACACATTATTGTGATTATCCAATTGATTTCTTTAAAAAAAAAAATTTTGCAGTAAATGACACTCAACATATATGAATATGTTTATTTATCTTTTATAAATTACAAAATTCTATGAATAACCTAAACATTCACTTATAATTGACCATAAGCATAAGTACTTAGCACCCAACCCAAAAAGAGATTAGAGAATATTGTTGTTTGCCTCTAGATTTCTGTACTTTAATGTTTGAAATTACTTCAGTCAAACTGATCAAAAGAAAAAATACAAAGCTGACAACACGAATGATGAAGGAATGGTGGATGCAGGAGTGCTGCAGATGTAAGATGTAGAGAAAATTCAGTCTGTTCAAATAATTCTGATCAAATTGTCTAATAATTTTGACTATGGTACTTGTTAGTAAATTACGGTATTACCAAGAAAATCTAGCAATGTTATATGGTGTCAATAGGTTGAATTAAAGCGTGGGTGACATTAAAATCAAAACAGACGGGTGTTCTGTCACATATGCTCTGTCACATATGCTCTACAGTTCAGTTTTCTCATGGGAAAGAAATACTGCATTCAATAGCTCCCTCTACTGTTATACTCTGGAAATACACTAATCTACAAACTAAAGGCAGGTGTCTTTCCTAGATTAAAGGATTTTTATAACTGCTTCTGGCTATATGACAAAAGGTCACTAAATACTACTAAATAGATAGAGCTAAGCTCAGATATCATGTAAACCACAACCATTACATTCACAGAATTGCTTATTTGGCACATTCAGAAAAGTCTGAAATAACATGAATGAAGAAGTACCTTTCATGAAAAACCTGCAGATGGGTCTTGGTCTGATCTTCCTGTCTGTGGGATCCTTAACCTCTCCCTCTTCCAGATCATCGTCCTTAAATAAACAGTAGGATGGAATGATGTAAAATTTGTTAATGGTCTTTCCGTTTCATTCTAAAGGTCTCTGCACAAAGTCCTGAATTTTTATATGCGTTTTTATCGTATTTGGCCCTCGTTTGTACGGTGTCTCTGAACTGGACACTCAAATTGCTTGACGGATGCGAAAAACGGCGAAAAAAAAAAACAGGATCCAAATTTTTTATGACGGGCGAAAATATCGGAGGTAGTGTGTAAATGTCATTGACAGAAATTAATACAAATCATTGTTATGATTGAATTATTTATACTGTATATGAAAACTCTCTTTCAACATTTTACCATATTTAAAGCACATCTTAAAGCTGCTTTCTTCCTTTATTTGTTGTGAACAACTTCTTTAATAGAACACAATTCATTTAATATCAGTGAGTGTTTTTGGGCCCGTCATGTGTTGTTTGGTGAACATTATAAACCGAGTATTTGTTTCCCAACTGTTTGGTCACGAAACTGAATGACTTTACATGTTTTCTTGTTAATACGAGAATTTTTGACATTATTTTGTCTTTTAATGCCTATTTCATAGTAAAAAAGTGAAAAGTTAACCTGTTTAGTATTTTGTGCACTGACTCTCTGGGGGCGCGCAGGTGTTAAGTACTTGAGCAATTTTACTTGATTACTCTCCTTAAGTATTATTTTGGGGGATCTGTACTTTACTTGAGTACAATTAGAAATGAATACTTGCACTTTACTTAATTACATTTTTAGAGAAAAAAAAATGTACTTTTTACTCCTTACAATTTTATTAAGACTCAAAAAGTACTCATTTTTGGAGTCTCGCTTTCCACTATCTTCCCTTACTACTAATGAACCAACTGAATTGCGCTGATAACCAGTTTAATTTAAATGTTATTTATTCAGCCAATATGATTCATTTTAACATTCAATAAAATTGGCCAGACATGTTCATTGATCCTTTTGAAGTAACGTCATGCTACATCAATTACCACAATGCATAGCACCTTGATTATTCTTCATGAAAGCTGCATTGATACACGTTTGGCTTCTATTAATAGCGACTTACAAATAAGTAGTATATAGCGCGATGTATAACGTTTTATATGCTTTGCAATATTGTTAGAGAGCTTTATACAATAGTTTAGTGCTCAATGTTTAAAAACATGTTTCCTTCATAAGCTTCACATGCATACAATACATTTTGTAATGTTTGTAGCTTAGCCGGGGAAATTCTTGTATTCTGCATATTTATTTAAGTTGCAAGATTGCCTCTTACCCGCAAATTACGTCTTTTGGGGCGGGAGCACTGATAGATAAGTGAATGGTTGAAGGACGGGAGACGAAAATGAGTGACTGAATGCGCCGATAATGCAATATAACATTTCTGCGCATTAAAGTTATATTATGCAAAAATTATATATTAATCAGTTTGGCAGTGGCACCGGTGCAATCATTAAGAAAAACTTGTGAAACTATTTTTCACTTGCAGGAAAAATAGGCGTAAAAATTTTCCAGTCGCAGTCTAGAGCCCTGTAATATTTTTTTAATCTGAAGGACTAGATGGATGTGTAATGGTTATAGATTCTAGTTTTCTTTCTTAAATAGCATGATTGGCTCCAAAAGTGCACACAAAATGAAAGTGAGTTTGCAGTCCGAACACACATAGAACATAAAAAAGGGTATATTTTAGCATTTACTTACATCAATCTCTCCCTCATCAATCTCTCCATCATCTTCATCTTTCTTTTTATCACGAAACGAGTCTCTCCTGCCTCCTTCCTGACCCTTGGAGTCCACAGACTTTTTTCTTGGAGAGTCTGTATTGTCTGGTGGCATAATGGGTTTCCTTTCCTTTTTCTTCCTTCTCTTTTCCTCCTCTTCATCCTCTTCATCATCATCTCCAACCTCACCAGCAGGCACCTTTTCAGCATCCTCCTCCTCAGGAGCAGCGGCGCTGGGCTCCTCAGGAACCTCCTCATCATAATCCAGCTCATGTTCATCAAGATCTCTGGACACAGAAGACTCATCTTTCAAATCACTCACTACCATCACCGCCCTCCTCCTTCTCCGTTCCTCTTCCTCATCCTCCTCAAGCGCAGAACGGCTAAGGTTAGATTTGGTAGTTTCCTCGATGCCATCATCATCCTCATACTCTCCTCTTGTATCTTCCTTCTCCTCCTCCACTGGGGTGAAAGGTCGCTCGTGGTCTGACTCTGGTGAATCAGGATCGGGTGATCTTGGCGTTTCTAGAATTTCCTCCTCAGGAGACCGGCTGGCACCCTGCCGGCTTCCTCGTCCTCGTTGGTGGATGTTTTCTTCCATGTCAGCATCCATCTTGTAGTCCTCCTGGTCTGAAATTTCTTCTGGATCTTCTTCATCAGCTGTAACCCTTTCTCCATCAAAGTCGGAGTCTCCTCCATCCTCCTGTCCTTCATTTTCATCATCGTTCAAAAGCTCACTATCCGACACTACCTTGCCTTCTTCTGTTGGGGACTCGGGCGATTCCAGCAGCTCACTGTCAGAGAGACCCTTCTCCTCCTCCTCAGGGGATTGTGGGGATTGGGTCGGGCTCTCAGGCGTATCCATTAGCAAGAACTCTACAGCAAAAATTCAATAGCAGCCAATAAGTATATCTAACACAAACACAAAAAGTTCAGACAGTTAAAAAATATTTTCTAGAAGGCATATTAAGACAGACAAATAAGTACACTTAATGCTGGTATTACAAAATAATTATACATTTATTTTTGCAAGAAATACAGCACAGGTACCTTTACCATTTGCCACCATAGTTTCTCTAAAAAAATAACACAATAAGGATTTTCATCGTAAAAATACTAAACAGTGTAAAAAAAGTAAGATTATTCGAGTCATTTTTATGACAGTGGAAGCTAAAATCACTTTACCACAATTTAAGTTGTAGCATCAATAAATAAATTCAAGTATTTTTAATATCTATGGCATTTTTGTTAGAAACTGTGGTTACCATGGTATTTTAATGTACCTATTAAACGAACATTGCGTGCATCCACAATAACATCTCCACGTTAGCCTGCTAACGTGATAATAGCATAGTCGGATTTAAAACTTGACCAATTTTACCATATTTCACAAACTCCAGTCACTGAATCATACGGAACATGTTTACCTTCTCAGATTTAAGGCAATGGATTCATGTGAGGGCGACACATGTCGTATTAGCCGCTTTATCTTTAACGGGACAGGTCGTTGATGGCGATGCGGCTAACAGGCCTGAATCCTGCGCGCTCGCTAGACGACGACGACGTAATTTCGGACATTTCCCACACGATCGCGCTTCGTTAACATCGAAACGTAACTTTAAACAGCCCACGCGAGAACGCAAGACTCTAAATTAACCGGCTAAAGCGTCGCACTGTTGCTTCGATGCACGCCGTCTAAAGTATCATGCAACAATAAGCGCTCCCTCCAACAAAACACGAAGATCGCGAATTAAACACATTCGGTCACCTTTCAAAGCACAGCGTCTTTAAAGACAGGGTCTCGGTGTAGGGAGTCACCCGGTCTCTCGCTTCAAGGTGACTGCGTTCAAACAATGAACGATTTGTCGGTGCTCTTAATTTTCTTTACCGGAAAAATTCATAAACCCTGCACGGCACAGCGAGGGCGGCCATTACCCGGACGTCATCAATGCGCGACATCTGCTGCAGAGTGACAGGATTGGAAAACTCTCACATTATAATAGTTTACATGTGCTCTATTTGATTTTATTATTTTCTGTCAGTACAAGGCTTGTGGTTTTCACAAATTAAATGACGTAGAATACTTCATTATGATTGTTTCTGGGCACATTTTAACTGCACAGTTTATTCCACAGCTTAAAGTTTTAATAACAAATAAAATGCACGTGTTTTGTTTATGTTTGATTATATATTGTTATTTACAATATATAATATGCATAATAAAATATATAATATGTCCTCATTCTAACAGTGATAGCTGAGTAAAGCATGCAACATTGTTATATGTACAGTACGGTTTATGTTTTTATAGTACGGTATAGTTTTCTATCACTGGTAAAAGAGTATGTGTTTGTGTAAGAAAATTGCGTTAAACACCATCATACATGACGGTTCAAACTATAGTTGCGAATTTGCATTAACCTTCTCCACTAAGGGGAGCTATTGTCGCGAAAGGACCTGCAATTGAAAGGACTTGCAGTTGAAAGAGTGCATTTACTAGCGCTTCTGTACAAGATCAGTCATGTCAAATACTTCACATCACTGCATTCTGTTTTAATCTGGGGTTTTGATCTGTTGTTTACTGACGAGACTGCTTTTGGTGTCTTTGACTGCATCGATTGCACACAAGAAGATTTATGTCTGGTAGGAGATGATTTTATTCTTACACTTTTATTTGCCAAAACATATTGCATACATTTCGGGTGACTTCTTTATGAACTCAATTGAGCATTCTGTAGTATTTAAAGACAATTATGAATTAGTGATGTGTACCATACATGTTTTAAAAATTTCGTTTGCATTGTATTTTCTGAGACTGATGTATTTTACGATTTATTAGACTTGATATTTCTGAACTCTGTAGCCTATACTAGGTGTTTACAATATATGAAGCGATTCTTTTGCTGATTCGTTTTGTATAGGCTGTTTATATTTGGGATATTGCATATTTTACAAACTGTTTATTGTTTAAAATTAAATATAATAAACACATTTTTAGAATTGACTTTAAGATTTTCAGGTCCTCATCATCTTCAAGCTGCAAAATTGTAGAAAACTATACGTCTTACCATGCAAAATAGGCATTATAATTATTTACACAAATGTCATGTTAATAAGACATTTGGTTTTCTGTTCAGGCACAAAAATGTGAGAGACTGTGACTCTCACATCGAGACTTTTTCTGTCGAAACCTAGTGAGCTGCCTACCTAGACAGCATTAATGGACATCACATATTGTGGAGCAGGGGTTCGGAACGCCCACGTGATGCCCCAAAGTTGTTTACAAAGGCAGCTCATGGTATTGAAGTAAAGCGATGGGCTACTGTTTGCCCAAGAGTGCGTTAAACTGATTCAGTGAATTATGAGCAAAACACTGTTGAATGACAGCCTGGTAAGCAGTACGCCTGAATATCACCTTTAGTGAAAATCTCAAAAGCTCTCCATCTACAGTATACTCATCTATAATCTATAAATGCCATTATTATAATAATAATAATAATTATATCTCATTTTATTCTGAATAGAAATCATACATGTGCATTTTATGTGCGGCAGACTACCTTGTGAATAACAGACACCTGTGAATACACATTTAACACATTGTTCTTGTAATAGAATATGAAACAATAAGATGAAGTCTGAGCAGTCTGTGCAATGCTGGGTTATCGGGATGTTGAATTAAATTACTTTGCACATCATGTCCACCTCAATTTATTAGGGAAGCCACAGAGAGGCTGTGTAGTCTTATTTATAATCCAAAGAGACGGCTGAAAAGAGCAACAGATGTCCAGAATTGTTCAAGCTCCTGTATACAACGTCTCGTTCCTATTTAGAGGCTTCAATGGAATCTTAAATCCTAAAGCATTATTCTCAGACAATAGAATTCGTAAAAATGAGGTTTTAAAAAAATATTTTTATTTCACATACTGTGCCATATACAACATCACCAACAGAGGTTTGTAAATGTTTTTTAGATCATTGAATGTGGAGAAAGCATTGTAGGAGTCATGTTTGAGATATATTTCTTGAGTATTATATGTGCCATTTGCCACAGCAGCTGCATGGCTTTAAGGCTTCCTGCGATTTTTCCTACTTATCACCCCACACCACTAAAATGTCTCATTTGAATAAATTAAAGCTGCTCATCCTCTCTCAATAATGTTTGGTGGAATTGTCCTAAACCCTGACTAAAGCAGGTGTTATGGGAATATTTTGTAATGAGATAAAACAGAGTTTATGCAATTTTAATCTGTGATGCTCCATACTCCATTTACCTGTTTCCCATTTTATCTCTTATGCCAGATGAAATGGACCATTGTGCAATTATTAAGCAATTAACACAGGCCTATTAAATCCTCTTAACAGTGACTGAGACTTGCACTTTCTCTGCTGACTACTGCAATCTTTATTACAGGGTGATCAATTGGATGGACCATTGAAAAGAAGAGAAAAAAAGGAGGGGAAAAAAACTACAGAAAAAATTACCCTCTGGATTTAAACGCGACGCTTTTAATGGAAGGATACGTTTACAATTTAACACTGAAGAAATAATGGGTTGCGGGCTGCAGAGGAACATCATTTTAAAGTCAAAGCCAAGAAAATTAAATAACACACGTAATAAGAGAAAAGACCGTCAATAGAAGCTGGAACACAATAGATCAGAGTCTATTTTCTTTTAATTCTCCACCAGCTTGTTTCTTTCTTCTGTGCCTGCCTGTTATTGTGTTTAGCTTCAGATTTAACACGCATATGTAAAGAGTCATACACACATCAAGAACAATAATCATGCAAGAAAATGTGAGCTCCAGAATGGACACCCCCACCAACATCTCCCTGGTGGGGCCCGGGGATGCCGTTTCGGAGTCCCTGGAGTACAAAACAGTCTCTGTGTTCCTGGTGTTGCTGGTCTGTGGGGTGGGAATTGTGGGAAACATCATGGTTGTGCTGGTGGTTCTTACCACCCGACATATGCGTACACCCACCAACTGCTATCTGGTGAGCTTGGCGGTGGCAGACCTGATGGTTCTGGTGGCTGCGGGTTTGCCGAACATCTCGGAGAGCCTGATGGCCACCTGGGTGTTTGGGCACGCTGGGTGCTTGGGCATCACCTACTTCCAGTACCTTGGCATAAATGCATCTTCCTGTTCGATCACAGCCTTCACTGTAGAAAGGTAAAATACTTTTTTCTCTTAGTTTTGAATGAATGGTCTTTCCTGTAGCTCAGTGGTAAGACCATGGCACTAATAACGGTACGGTCGTGGGTTTAATACCAGGGGATTGCACATACTTTGAAACAAATGTATTGGATAATGAAATGTTTGTCGCTTTGGATAAAGGAGTCTGCCAAATGTACAAACATGTAATGACTTTTGTGATTTAAAAAGGTGTTTTTTTACCCGCTTCCTCAGGTACATCGCCATATGTCACCCAATGAGAGCACAAACTGTCTGTACAGTATCTCGAGCCAAACGCATCATTGCCGGAGTGTGGATCTTCACCTGTGTCTACTGCATGCTTTGGCTCTTTCTAGTGGACATCCAGGTGAACCCAGACGGTCGTGTGCAGTGTGGTTACCGTGTCTCTCGAGACCTCTACCTACCCATCTACCTTATAGACTTTACCATCTTTTACGTCATCCCACTACTACTGGCCATTGCCCTTTATGGTTTGATCGCCCGGATTCTTTATTTGAACCCTCTACCCCACCCAACAGAATCGGGCACCGTTACTGCACCCACTCTCAGGAAGAGCTGCAAAGATACACCAGACGCCGGTAAAGCAGGTCGCCAAGGACGCCCGAAGAGTGCGGTCTCCTCCCGGAAGCAGGTGGGTGTGTTTGTGGATGCTTGCATTTAGATAATTAATTCTGCATTTTAATATTCACCGAGATTGCAGTGGAGGGCAAACGTGGGGCAGCTCTGCTCTCCTGTACCGTGCTTGATCATCATTATTTCATATTTATTTTTTGAAAGGTCAGTGCTTTCTTTCTAATTGAGTTAAGTTTCACACTATTAAATGTCAGTTTGTATTTAGAAGAGTGTGTTGATATGTTTCTCAGGAAGTTACCAAACTGCTGCAAAGCAAAAATGTTTAATTGGTGAAATTTAGATAATCAGTCTGTCACGCATTGTGTACAGTTTTTTTATTTTACCACATTTCAGGTTCATTATCCTAACCCTGGACTTTAGCGGTTGCCAAGCAACGCATCACATTGATATAGAATATGCGATCATATTCATGGTTATTTTACAATGGTTTGTAAATGGAATTGACCATCTGCTTTATATCTCAGAACACCAACCTAACCTTCACACCTGTGTGAATGAACCCTTAGAAAATAATTTTAACCTTTTCTTAATACATTGTCAAATATTACTGTTGTATTGCTTGTAAGTGAATTTGAAGTTTTCTTTGCAGTATTCGAGCTTTGGAAAAATACAGAGCATCTTTTCTGTTATTTGACCTGTTATTTTGACCTTCTCTTTGATGTTACTTTCCAACACCGCTGGAGATTATAGATGTTAGAGATATGATCTTTGCATGGCATGAGAAAATGAGAGGGAGACATCATGCCATGTATTAAGAAGAATATCCATATATTTACGATTTGATTGCTTGTAGAGATTTCTGCAGATCTTCTTCAAGTACTGATGAAAATATATACTGTAGATGTGACTGTGCACCGTGACATGCTGTACTTTATCTAAAATTACATTAAATAACACAACACACCAGCTTTAAGCAAACTGCAGAACAGAAAAAAGGCAATCAAATTGTAAATAGACAATAGTGACCAATTGCTCAAATTTTCTTATGTCTAAAACATTTAGTAATTGGTTCTTTGTGGAATGTATAGTTCGTATAACATCACGGTAAATAGTTTAGACAATACAGGTTCAGAAGCCTTTACTTTCATTTTTTTGACACTATACAAACAAAACAACAATAAAATAAATACAACCTTAGAACTGAATTAGTTAAATGAACATCTTTGAGACTTAAAGAGGAAGTGCTTATGGACCAGTGTTGTTTATGTCTTGCAGAAGTATACATTGTAATCTAAAATCTATATATTGAAATGAAGTTTACATAACCATGATTTAAACACCCAAATGTAAATATATATATCAAATATATCAAACTTTATATGGTTTGAAAGTTTGAGAGCAAGATTTTTCAATGCGAAACTCATGCCATTCAGTGACCATATGTGTCCTTGTCCTCACAGTGAGTGCGCTTATGTGTGTGCGCAGACACTCATGCACGCCGCACGCGGCACGCCTCAGATCAAAATCTTGAAGATTCAAGTGGGCCTCACTTGAGCAGAATATTTGCATAATATGATTTGTGAGGTTCAGTCAAGTATGCTTAATACTCCTGAAGATTATACTCTTTGAGGTTACAAGAGGGGCTCTCTTTAAAACCTCCATTGCACCGCACCTCCAAGCCTTTGATCACTTCATCAGAAAATGTTGTAGAGTTCAATACGATTCAGGACGCCTGTGCAACTCTGGTGCCTGAGTGAAGTTATCTCATATGAATCTGATAAAGTCATCATTACAGTAGAGCCCCCCTTCATTGAACCTAATCGTGAGTAACAGACGCCTTTGTTTGGCTGTGTTAAGACCTTGTTTTCTATTGATAAGGAATCACAATAACCAGATATTTAAAATGCATATTTAAATAGTCAGCGTCAGTCATGCAGTCATTATCTTCTGCTTTAATTAATAGAGCTCCTCCCAGCCTCACACTGCTTCAATGACACGCATTGTTTTGCAAACAATTTTGTCATTATTGTTGAAGGTCTCCATCCTCGGCTGTCTATCTCTAGCATGGGACAATAAGAATGTGCTATAACCCCATCGGACACCCCCAGTGTGTATGTAAATGAGAATATTTGTATTAGTTATTTGTCCTTTGAAATAGGTAGGGATAAGCCAGTATTGTGTTCTTGAAAGGATAGATTGCAAATTTAGAAAAACTCTCTATACCGCCCCCTTGTTGTCAGGATACAGATTGATGTTATGGAAAGACGATCAACAAAAAGATGGAATCGTAATAGAATGCAAATCATTTATTTCCCTTACATTAAAATAAAAAGTCTGCCATTATAAAAAACAATAGAAATTTATATTTTTATTAAGAATAAATGGAGGAGGTATTGTCGTCTTTCATTTTTCTTTAAATGGCTACTTCATGTGGTAGGCTACTGGAAGTATGTGGAAATCCTCTTTTAATGAACAAGTTGACTAGGCCCCTTAATTCCAGTGACATTCTAGAGAACTGTTTGCTCTCAATTTTATGGCAACAGATTGGTGAAATGCCCTTTTCTGTTACAGCATTATAATGAACCTGTGCACAAAACAAGGTCCATAAATAAATTATTTACTGAGTCTGTTGTGGAAGTGGTTTACAAAAGGCTGAGACCTGACCGTTGAATTACTCACCCTCTTGTTATTTCAAACCTGTATGAGTCTCTTTCTACTGCAGAATACAAAAGAACATATTTTGAAGAAAGTTGGTAATCGAACCACTTCCATTGGTTTTGTGTCCATACAATAGAATTGAAAGGGTATCGCCGTTGCATGTTTGAAATGACAAGAGGGTGAGTCAATGACAGAATTTTCATTTTTGTGTAAACTATCCAGTTAAGGGTTACTCTGAGCATTGACTGTGAGACAGCTAAATTTCTCCACATAAGTGTTTACTGCTTTTTATCTGTAGGAAAGCAAATCCATGTATCCATGTTTCAGCATCTAGTACAGAGCCATCCCAGAAGAGCAGTAGCTTTTAGGAAGAAACCAACTCTATCTGATATTGTTGGGTTTTGGTTTTTAGGTTTCACATACTTCTGGCAATTTAGGCCCGGTTTCACAAACACGGCTTATCTTAAACCAGGAATATGCCTTAGTTGAATTTAGATATTTTTGTCGCTTTTATTAAAATGCCTTGGAAGAATCCATAATGTGTGCATATTGAGGCAAAACAATGCCACTGATATATTTAAAAATATTTCTGGGCAAATTAGATCACTATAGTGTTTATAAAATTAGGATGTTTTTTATCTATCACTGCTTAAAATACACGAGCCCAAATATCTGTCAACACTAATGATATGTTGGAACTTGTTTTAAAGAAAATATAAAAAATTCATAGGATTGAAAGGAACAATTTTGAGGCTAAATTGGCCCATTTAAAATCTGTTCACAATAACTTCTTTTAAATGGTATAAAAACTATTTTTGTATGATATGTTAACAAGAGACAGATTTTGACTCATTGATGCCTGAAAAAATCCTCTGAACGTATGTTGAAATCATTGCTTTAAATATCATGCAAACCATCACACAGACAATTTTGTCTTTTTGACCACTCGCCTTCTCAGGTCACCAAGATGCTTGCAGTGGTGGTCGTGTTGTTCGCCCTGCTGTGGATGCCGTACAGAACCCTGGTGCTCATTAACTCGTTCGTGAGCACGCCTTACCTGGACGCCTGGTTCCTGCTCTTCTGCAGGATCTGCATATATGCCAACAGTGCCATCAACCCTGTGGTTTACAACCTGATGTCCCAAAAGTTTCGTTCGGCCTTCCGTGGGCTGTACCACTGCCACAGAGATGACGGGCATCAGCGGACGCTCTCCATGCTCCAGAGTGGATACAGCCTTGGAAGAGACCCCAGATCGTGGAATAACATCAATGGCAACAGAGACACACCCAAAAAAATGGGTTTAGCCTCTCCTGATTGTAAACCAAACAGACCTGGGAACGACAAAGCAAACGACAAAACGCAAATTCGGGATGATGCAAAAAACAAGGTAGATCCAAACATTAACAAAAATGATGTGGTGAACGGTAACATAGATACCGCGACAGATAAAAGCCAAACCTCAGAAGACCAAGAGATGTCTGCAGTTGAGAATGGGGGCAAGATTAACGACAATGGGACAAATATAAAGGAAAGCGAGGTAATTCAGAATATTGTCGCTGACATGGGCAGCACGGAGCAGATGTTGGAATCCAAAGCTGATCAGAGTGACCAAGAGCTGATTCACAGTAATGTGTAGATCACTCCTAAACGTTTACTTTCACGTCATGCTATCCAACCATGAAAAGACGAGAAATTGGAATGCGTGTCCTTACAGCCGTCATCTTCTCTCTGCAGTAGAGGTGGCGAGACTAAGGCCACTCTCGCTTCATAATTTACAAGTGGAACCATTTGGCTGTCAGCCGCAGCAATACATGCCTCCTCTTCAGAGACACACATGGGTGGGCTGCTCGGTTTGGTCAAAACATCACTTTGAATTCGAACGGCTATATAAAAAATATTCTCAACAGCTTTTACTGCTGCTGCTGCTTGGATATCAAGATTAAAAATACAAAAAGGCATAAAGCTCCCATAAGAAAAAAACACAAATGAGATCGTTTTAACGTCTGTTTTTAATTAAACTTGCTTGAATCTCTTCTCAGAACCTGAGAGAAAAAACTGTTTTGCCAGGAAAGCAACGCCTTTTGTCTCTAAATTGAGTTATGTTTCTATCACGCTCTACCGCCTAAAGATATACTTACTTTTTATGTGTGTTCACGTCTCCCTTAAAAGAATTTACTACGTTTATTTAAAAGAATAAACACCCAGACCCAAAAGTGAACTGTGTAGAACATGACAGAACAAAAGATTACACGAGAACACACAAACTATATATTTAATTCACTTGAAGTTTAATAATTTAACAGGGTTGCTTTTTTTAATTGTGTTCGTTCTTAGCCTGTGTGTTTTCTTATCACAAATGCTTAAACAAGCTACTTTTTGTCTTCAAGCTCTGCCGAATGAGAAATGAATCAATCCTACCAGTCCCTGCTTTTAAAGCACAGACGTCGAATTTAACATTTGGAGGTGCTTTAGGGCATGAGGTCCATTCAGATGCTTTCATCAACCATAAGGCACACTTCTTCGTTGAGTTTTTTTTCTATGACACTTCTTTGACATTTGCCATAGCTGGCTGGCCGAATGCCATATTGCTTGGAGATGTAATGCCCGTTCCATCACAAACTCAAATACACTCGTTTCCCTGTATATGCCCAGCAGTGTCGAGCTTTTAAGACCCTATTTATGGCCTCGTAAAGATGAGTAGGGCATCTATTTGTCAGGTGTAGTTATTTTCATGTATTTATGTGGAGCGCAGAGAGCAGTTTCCAGGCAGAACGATGCTTTCTGTTGAAGCGGGCAGAGATGTAACCATAAATCATCTTAAAGCAGAACATATTCTTCCCTGAGGAGCGCCGTGAGACCGAAAAACTTTGTTGTTTAGCAAGCGCTGCTTTATGCCTTTCAATGCCTGGTGTTTATAGAGACTTAACATTGGCATGGTTTTTTGTTATAAAGAAAAAAAATGTAAGCTGTCACTGTTTTGACAGTTATCTTTAGATGAAATGTGAGGCCTGTGTTGTTATTTTTGTGTGACATGAAGTCTAACTGCTCTCTTTGAGGACATGGAGAAGAAACAAGAAACACGTCCAATGAAGTGTTTTGTTGTTGCTGCACAATTTTCAAGATCAGTTGAATGCGACATTACCTTTTTGTGCTATGAACCCTGCAGTTTTCTTTTCTCCCACAAGCACATCTGTTCAATTTTAGATTGTTGTGTTTCTATACGTCATCGTGGTAAAGACATGAGGGTGGTTGACAAATAATTTGTTAATGTGTCCTACGGTGTGAAAGAAATGTTTATTATGCTATCATGCTCTCTCTGGTATTGTAAATGTAATTATGAATAATCTAAACTAATATTATTAACAGTTTGTTTTCTAAAGTTTTGTGCCATAAGCACAACATTTGGAAAATTGATTTGTGTTCGTGTACACGAATTTCCCCTTTTTCATGTCACTCAGCACGACTTTTTAAACACAGACTGTGTGTGTATGTAGAATTATATGGGCTATTTATTACCTGATATTAAATGTAGTGCATATTTAAGGTGGTGGCTGACATTACCTTACCTCACCCCAAACCCTAAAATAACAGCCGCAAAGGCTAATTTTGCTAAAAACCTGAGTTTCACGAGGTGGCACGATAAATTACTACCCTAACCCAGCCCCTAAACCCAATGTTACAGGGGCAAAGTCAAATCACAATAAAACATAAAAACTAGATCATAGGAAATAGCCACCTAGCAAAACAGGTATGAATTCTCATCAGATTGCGTTGGTATATATTTAATACATTTTAAAGATATTGCATAATAAAATACTTTAGATTAAAAAGTTGTGCTGGGTGACACGAAAAAAGGAACACGGACAACAGTTTGTGATAATGTCATGAATTCCCGTGAGACTGTGTCAACATAGACAAGTATAGAGTATATTTGTCAACCACCCATGTATAAAACAACAACTATTCCTTAGCCTGTAACCTATTATGTTTAGCCTAAATGTTCGATCCCACAATGCTTTGCTATTCCGATTGCTGCTCTTTTTTTTTAACCTTTTTTGAGCTTTTATTGACGTTGCTAGTTTGTGAGCCTCCAAAGCATACTATTGGCTTCTATGAATTTGTAATCTGTTTTGAAATCTGTGGTTTATATTGTGTTAGTATTGTGATATGAAGCTTATTTGCTTTTGGTTTGAAACTGTGTTTGCTCAGATTCTAATTGGAAGTTTAAGACAGTAACGTGATCTGTGAGCTTGTTCCGTACAGTTTGCTGCATATTTTTCAAATCTGAAAATTACACACATTTCTTTCCTTGCTGGTTTCATCTGGCTTCCTGTGTGAAAATTAAAGCTGGATACAAGTGCGGAATTTTAACGAGTTGTTGATTTATTCATGTTTATGCTGCCACATGTCCTATAGGAAGTGAAAAAATGCCGGTTGCTTACAAGTAACGATGGTTTTCTGTAGCATGCACTCGTGAGCCGTCAACAGCTTCTGCCGCAGCATTCTACAAGCAATTTACAAAAATAAAAAATTGTACTTTGGCTCATATTTGAAGCGAATCAATTTGACATGTAGGACCACAGCAATTTTGTTCTGAAGCCGTTTCTTTTAAATGTACATTCATACTGTTTGGTATGGATTCAATGCACATCCTAATGTATGAATTCAATGCATATCTGAGTTTGGTGTTCGTCTGGAGAGACGTGAACTTTTGGCCGTACAGTTCTAATTTTAAAGGTCACCACCCTTTACAAACCCTCTCTCTGAACATCACGCATGCTCCCTTGCATATCAATTTGCAAGATGAATTTTGTAGGATTTCAAAAAAGGAAAATTGTGATCTTATGATAATGTTTGGCTCAACATGGCTTGCATGATGCATTGCAGGTAACTTGGCAGCTGGTTGCTAAGGTTACATTCTTTTTCAATTCACTTCTGCGTGATTAGATTGGAGGAGGATTGTAGCCGGGGAAGATAAGACGCCCCTGAGAATGGATTTCCGGCCAGGTGCAGTGGTGCCAATCCTGGTTTTGATAAGCCATCTTTTCAAAACTGAGGTGTCAATCATCAAGATGAGGGTGTAGACAGAACTCTGTTCATCAGCGACCATCACTTTTGCACCTTGTGCCTTCTAAATGCTAAATATTAAAAAATTAACAACACCTATCCGTTATGCGGGTTAGAGCTAAATAGGTTTATTTTGTTTTGTACACTCTTTGTACATTTTTAATATGAATCACTCAGTTATGAGTAACGATCAGAAGTCATTGAGAGTGACTATTTTTTCTTTCTCTCTCTTTGCCCTACAACAGAGAGCGTTGAGCGGGTGAAGTGTCGTCTTGACGGAAAAGATGGACAGATAAAATCAGACGGGTTCCACAGAATTGGAAGCAGAAGCACTTCATCAGATTTGGTTATCACTATCATCCATTTCAGCTCTCTGTTCTTTTCGCTCTCTGATGGCGTTAGTTTACAGATTGGACTGATGATGTCAGATGAGCGTGAACGAATCCTTTCATCACTGAAAGCCATTGTTGACTACAAATACGTTCTCTTCAATAACCAGAGAGCTGTGATCTTGAGTCCACAAAACTAAAAAGTGTTTTATATTGTTACATCAAGTGTTGGTCTTCGGCTTTTGTGAAATGCACATTGCATTTGTGAATTCATTCTAAAATTCATATATATCCGTTCTCATAAATCGATACAAGAACTTGCTCAAGAAAACAGTTAATGCTTTGAAAGTTAAGTGTTGCAAGGCTTTAATTCAGTACACGATGTGTGTCAGGCAATTTGTTGGAAATGAATAGCCATTTGTCAGTTAAATTGTATTGAGTACCTGAGAAAAGAGCCGGTCACTTTTTTAACAAAATAGCAATCTGACATTTTTATCAAATGATGCCGGGTCTGTACATAGGCTATTAATGATATTAGGCATGTGATTTTGTTCTTTTTGTGCCAATTACATTTTCATTACATTTTTATTGACTTTTCTTCAATTAAAAATTCATCACATTTTTACACCACATTTTAAGGAAAGTTAGCATCTAAATTTTATGTATATGATATATTTGTATGCTACTCCTGAGCATGAAATTTAAAACCTGCTCAGAGCATGTTTCGTAAATATAGCATATTAACTCTTTCGGAAATGAAGCAAAAACATGATTACATCTTAGTCCTGTGTCAGACACCATGCTTCGAATGGTAGGGGTGGAGTGAGCCGTTGGTTGCAATTCGCAACCTTACCACTAGATACTGCTAAATTTCACTGGACCTATAAATTATGTTCAGGTACTTTATGTTTATTTATCCCTATACGTTTAGTTTAAAACGTATTTTTAAGTATCACCCATACTGTCCTTTTCAGTAACAACACTTCAATTGGAAGAAAACCATAACAGAAATGTAACAATATTTTACCATCTTGCAGCCAAAAGAGAAGTTCTATCATCTCCTCAATCTTTCATGCTAAACTGAAAAAAACAGATGACTCAAGATATGAAAACTCATGGTTTTGTTTTTTGATGCTTCTCTTTCAAAGACACCATATCATGGTGCCACATGCTCTCACTCTCATTGAAGTCGCTGCACTGTAAGATTGCTTGTATCGTTCTCTAGAAAAGCTCAGGATTTAGTGGCAGATCAGACTGTGCGGATAAGCTCTCTGCTAACCATTACACAGTTGAAATGATCAAATCTTACCCAAAGGATAAAAGGATGAAAAAGACACAGCGGCAGGGAGAATTGTTGAGCCTAAAGTGTCACACACCGAGACATCAGGGATCAATAAAAGGATTTGATCTGTCTCTAAAAAGGTTCAATTGCTACAGTGAACCATTGTGACTCATGTATGGAATGACGTCAGTAACATCTTTCTTCCCATCAAGCTTTCAGTTTCAATAATCAAAACATCTAAAAGCCACTGTTTAACTTCAAGGTCAGACGAATATGAGAAGTTGTCTTGGTTGCTTAGTTTATATGCTTCGTAATTAACATGTTTAAAAAATAAGGCATGGGACTAATAAGGGTTACTTGTAATACAGTTTTCTGTCAAAATGAAATTACATTTGCTAAATTTACATTACATTTTACAAACATTAATTAAAAAAATTGTAAAGGTGCTTTGTATAAATATTTGGAGGATCTATTTACAGAAATGCAATATAATATACATAACTATGTCTGCAGAGGTGTATAAAGACCTTAAGAAGCATTATGTCTTTAATAACTTAGAATGAGCTATTTCTATCTATATACACAATGCATGGAATTCGCCATGTTGTTTCTACAGTAGTGCTACATGAACAAACTGCTTTAAAGAGCACGTGTCGTAAATACGTTATCTCCTAAGTGAAAGTGTGACAACATCCTAGTTCTGTGTCAGTTGCCATAGTGATTTGAAAAGGAGGGGGGAGCAGTTGAGTGAGCCATTGGTTGCAATTCACAACCTCACATGTAAAGGCTGGAATACACTAAAAGACTTTTAAAATCTGAATAGAATCTGAATTTTAACGTTTAAATAGAAAACAATACTTGATAAAATCTGCAGACTGGCGCAGACTTTCTGCAACAACTCCTGACTGTAGCTCAGTGGTAAGAGCATTTCGTCAACAGGTTGTGGGTTCGATCCCAGGGGATGGCACATACCTAGGTATAAATGTATAGGATAATGCAATGTATGTAGCTTTGGATAAAAGCGTCTGCCAAATGCATAAATGTAAATGTAATGTGTAATGTGTAAATGTGCATTCCAGCCATAAATGTCATACACTGGACAGGCAAGGCAAGGCAAGGCAAGTTTATTTATACAGCACATCTCATACACAAGGGTAATTCAAAGTGCTTTACATAAAATGATTGACAGAGAGAAATAAGACGTATCTTTAAAATGAAGACGATTTAAGATCACAAATACTTTCGATTTTAAGAAACAATAAAACAGCAATGAAGTTGATTAAAAATGTGAGTGTATATATAAAAAGAGTAAGAAATTAGAAATATAAGTGCAGTTGATGTAGACCAGCAGGTGCTCAGGTTGTAAATGCACAGCTAAACAAGTGTGTTTTAATCTGGATATAAAGGAGCTACTGTTGGTGAACATCTGATGTCGTCTTGAACCAGATTTCAGCAATGGCTAAACGCTGACTCGCCTTGTTTTGAGGGAACCCCTGTTATCTCTAACTGACTTGATCCTAATGAACTGAGAAGTCTGTTTGGTTTACATTCAACAAGCATATCTGCATTTTTTTAGCTCCTAGACCATTGAGTGATTTATAGACAATTAATAATGCTCTACACAGGACCAATAAGTGTGATATCATGCATTTGGCAAGAACAATAAACTCTGTACTGATTCATGTTGTACCAGCATGATTTGAGAACGTTTACAAAAATACTTTCTTCAGTTGCCCCAATAAAAAAAAAGAATTCACAAATTTGTTCAATTTATCATGTCCTAAAAATAGTTCTGAAACTTTATTTAAAATCCATAAACTTTCTGGTCACCTCCAGGATTTAACTATGAAAAAATGTCACATTTTCAATATGGTCTATCGGAGATCAGTCTGCTACTTAAAGTAGTGATGTCTGTGGGATTTCATAATGGTTACAATTACTCCCACTGCTCTCATTTGTTTCTAAGGCACCCCTGCCCCCTGTTAACACTGTCCTCTCATGCATCCTTGTGTGAACGAGCTTGACATTCCAGCATTTAATTTGTCCTTTCTAGCCTCCGCAGGGCACAAAATTCCAGGGCTGCTTAGCCATGATACACCAGTGATAACATCAGCGTTTTGTCTATATCTGTAAGTGTGTAGGCGTGTGGGTGTGTTGTTGCTTTTAAACACATGTTTCTTCCTCTGAAACATTTAAGGGATTGATAACTGAGACCTACAGTTTGAGGGATAAGTGATGTCTAGTTTTGACAGTATGTCTGGGGGGTGACTCCCTCTCTCTGTTGTTAAGTGTTTGGGGCGGGAATCTAATTGAATAATTTAATTGCAGGTTAGTTCTGAATCCAACAGTCCAATTATTATTATTACTATGCAGATACATCTCAAGCATCTTGAATTACATCTCAAGCTTCTTATTAGCTGCATGAGCTGATCTCCATTTAGCTCCTGTGCCCACACTGCAATTTCTAGCAAATAAACAAAATTTGGTGTGAGTGAACATCTTGAACAGCGTGTACTTGTTTTGCATGTGATGTATGTTGATTCGTACTATGGTCAGAAAACAACAAAACATCTCTTTTCCAGGCAAACGCAGACACTCGTGCTCATTTCGGAAGAGGAACAGTAATGAGATCGCAATTGTTGATGGTGCTCACCAGTCCTTGAGCTCATGGTCCACTCTTTTGATGTTCACACTTGAACGATCCGTTTTAGATAATCGCGCGATCGCTCTGCTTGGATCACGGTGCCACGTTGGCGGCAACACAATGAGTTCTATGGTAATTTTAAATAAAGTGTAGGAAGAATAAAGGGCGCTGAGGGTGAGCTGAGAGCCTTGTTTTTAAATGTGGAAAACGCAAACCTTGATACACATGCCATGCATGTGCTTTGTTATTAAACAACACAGGACGTATGGCACTTGAAACGCATGGAGAAGACACAAAAGGGCGATACAAACAAACAAGCAACATCACTCATATGACCTCATTACAGTTACATTTGGTTTCAGGGTATCAAAGGTAAAAATTATAATCAAGTTTATCAGAAATAGACTCCAAATGCCATGTTAACAGATACGCACCTAAAGGGGCTGTGTCCACCGATGCGTTTACGCCTGTGGCCGACGTGTTTTAACAATTGTTTTCAACGTGAACGCCGCGCTTTAAAAAAAGACATCAGTTGATGTTTTTTGGCCATTCTCAGCGCTGGTCCTATACCTTTTCCCACGATTTGTTCGACAGGGCGCACAGAGTTTAAAAAATGCTCAACTTGGGGCAGAACGCTGCGCCTACAAGGGCCGTTTTAAGCCGAGCTCCTGCCGTTTTCAGCCGCGTAAATGCGCCTGGGTGGACACAGCCCCAAACTCATGTAATATGATAGATCTAAAATCATGTGTTTTCATTGTGCATTCCAATTAATATCAATCAAATTGCAGTTTGTTTGTTTTGATTGAAGCCTAAAGTAGCGCTAACTAACATTATAAAAACATGAAACCATAATAAAAAACATGATTTTGAATATTTTTTGGTACCAAACTCTTCATGTATATATATATATATATAGGCAGTACTGCATTTAACAACTAAAGCCTTTTCTATACATGAGTTTAAGTAGATGAGTTGAGTCTGTTAAATAGGCATTTTGAGAATTTTAAAGGCCTATAAAAAACGGGTCTGGTTGCGTAGAAAATGGAATAAAACATTTAGTTTTAACTTTAAAGATTAATTCAAATCAGTATCTTTTTTGTCTTTTGCTATGTAGCAGAGAAATGTTAAAAGCATAAGATCAATTCTCATAGCCCCAAAGAAACAAGGAAATAACATTAAATATGAAACCACTGAAACACAAACAGTAATACTTCAAACACTAAATGAAGATTTGAATATTGATTTGCTGTTGTATCATCTGCGAAGTGTCATATTCTTCACGCCCAAAAAGTCTTCTTCACATTATCTCATCTGTGATATTCGTCATGTTTTTACAGTGGTGAGCTATTGTGTGGCAAGCCACATGATTTATTCATCAACTTGTTTTTGTCGCAGCGAGTAAGACGCGATTGCCTACCTTCATCCTCACACTGATTCAGCCACAGGTTGACAGATGCAAGGGACAGGCAGGTGAGGGGGTGCTTATCGTCATGGAAATAGGCAAGGGACTTTAGTCACAGACTCTGCGTGGAGGTAAAAAAAACTCACATTCTACTGCATGGGGTGACTTGAATGTCAAGTTTTGTGAATGACAACCATCTTGGCAGATTTTTTGTAGCCTCTGTTGATTCACGGGGGATGCTTAAAAATTTATCAAACTTATTTGTACTTCATCTGCTGAATGACACAGTAAAATGTTAAACCTGCGTAGTGCATGGGACCTTGTGAAAAGAAATGGAGAAGTAGCCATGGTGACAAGTCTAACCGTATTTCTTTCTGTATACAGTTCACGATTTTCTCTCAAATGAACACTTCTCACTATTTCTATTGATTTTCAAAAATAAGTATATAGGCCTAGATATATATTTGTTTTGTTTATTTATTTATATTCATAAATATGCAAATAACAACATTTCATTTATTCAACATGAAAATACTTGCATCTTTATTACTGTAAATGATTAAATAATAAAAACAATACACTTACTATATTATATTCATATTTCTATAAATTAATTAGCAAAAGCTGAGACAGTGTTGAAAAAGAAGCAGACTATTTCGTGAATGAAGACACCCCCCGAGAAATGATAAAAATATCAAAACAAGTCAAGAGAGATGTAGTGGAGCACTGCGGGAGCTCTCCTCAGGGTTAGCAGACACAGAGTAGCGTGGCGTGTAATTATTGAAAGGCATTCATGCCAGGCTGGCCCTATGAATTATACATGGCAAAAAACAGCAGCACAAAGAAAGCCGCATGCCCGTGGAGTGGTGATAACCATGTCTTGAGTGGAAGGAGGACCTTCAGAGTCCTCATGCAGAGCCAGACATCAGTCAGACGCTGGAGGATCGTGTCCTATTTTTTTAATATTTAATGCATTTTGACAAGTTCAAATTGTTCGTAAAGTGTAACTTCCTCAGAAATATCAACACAATCTAACAGGTATGTGTAACTATTTTACAAGGTGGCTAAATTGAATTCGAATAAGAATTTATTAGTACGTTTTAGGAGAATTGACATACTTTATCCTATATATTTACATTTACATTTAGCAGACGCTTTTATCCAAAGTGAAGTAAGCATACATTGCATTATACTACACATTTTTTGCTTATATGTGCAATCCCTGGGATCGAACACAAGACCTTGGCATTATGAGGGCCATGCTTTTACCAGAGGGAAACATTTCTATCGTACATTTTTATAAGATGCACATTGTACGAATTCATACGAATGAGCTGTCACGTTAATGAAAGACAAATCATTGTAAAATAACATCGTCTATCAATCCATATCAGACATGCGGGCTGCATGTACAGTAGTTTTACAATCGTTCCTGGACAAAACCAGCGTCCTTCTGACGATTCCTAATGGGAAATGGATTAGCCTTTGCGCTGCCTGTGACTGCAGGAAACTTGTCAGTTAATCTCACGGTTCAGCTCTGCTCTGAAGGAAATCCTCCACCAGATGTTGAGGTGAAGGGAATGACTGGCAGGTTTTGAGAAGTTAAAGGCACCGCAATTCAACTTTAAGTAATCAGAGATCAATAACGCCTCTGTCCATCTAATTCTGGGCTTCTCTCGCTGTTCGGTTGATGAAAAAGAGAGAGAAAGGTTCGGGAAAGCCGCAGAGAGTGAAAGTCGGGCTGCCACTGAT